>NW_027491247.1:0-109794 GCF_021521415.1 Bidens hawaiensis
GTTATAATTTTCTAATGCACACAAAAAATAATAGAAATTCCTCCAACATAGAAAGGTACGTGCAACTATTTCAGTGCGCAACAAAATGGTTTTATTTTTATAAAAATCATTACCAAACCAAATTAAACGATTCCAATTGGGTTTGATTCCTAACTCAAAATATTAAGTTACAGAAGTGGAACCAACCAATTTAGACTTGTAAAAGAGTTATGATGTCGGGAAGACAGACCAGAATCCGTCATCCCGCATCAGCTTTGACACTCAATCTTATAAAATCATAAAAAGCCTTCAAATCTCGTCCAAAAATTACATATTATACCTTTTTGGAAACTAGACTCAAAGTAGAACATCATAGTAATAAGAATCGATCAAAAACAATAAAATTTCATCTAGTTACAGACCGAGCAATAAACGATTATGAATCTGTCAATAACTGTTTTAATCAAAATTAAAACCCTAACATGCTCAACAAAGTGTTTAATGGTGAAAAGGACCTGTATTAGGGTTGGACCGACCTTGAACTAGACTCGGGATGGCTGGAAATTGGCTGGAGCTGCATGAAAATCGATGAGGGAGGCTGGTGAGAGGCGTCGATCAGAACTAGGAGGAAGGAGAAGGAGTTTTAGGCTTTATTTATATAAAATGTTAAATCTAAGCCCCCAGACTTGTAAAATGCAATCACTTGGATGAAAGGTTGTATAATTTGACTTACGAGAATGAAAAGGAGGCCCCCGAAGAATGCCGGATCAATCCCGATAAATATACAAACTCTACTAGGTTTAAGTCTTTTAACGGAAATTTGCGGGCGTTACACATAAGCTCTTCTTACTTCAATCTTTCTAATCTTCTTCAAGTAAACGATACCGATACAATCCCCAAAGAAACTTCCTTCTTCTTCTTCTTCTTATAAAACTTCAATGGCTTAAGGAATTGTTTCACCGAATCCAAATTCTGTCTATTATACCATTCCTCCTTCTCATTATGAACCTCTTCTTCATTAACACCTGAAGTATCTTCTTTATCAAATTCTTGACTTAGCATCTCAATTTCTTCATCAAACTTAGGAAATTATAGATTATCTTGATTAGCATATCGAACTGGTTCTTTCGCAGTAGCTTTCTCTAACATAAAATTGTCGTCACTGATATTCTCTTGCTTATCATCACATCCTAGAGCAGCAATAGATTCAGCTTCAAATTCAAAGTTGAACTCTTCTTCAGTAACATTAAACAATCTTACTAGTTCAACTCGATCAATCACAATCTCCTCATATTCAAGTTCATAACTTGAATCTTTAAACTGAAATGCTTCATTAATAGGAGGACGACTGGAAATAGGATTAACATCTAACACATATAATTCATCAACATTCTCAACCAGATCCTTTAGGTTGTTGCGCTGTTGTTCAGCGTTAGCTTGTCCTTCTGGTTTTCTAAAACTTCTTGAGTTGACTCAAAACCAACAAGTATACCAGTACCACCACCTTTATTAGGATCATCATCATCTTGGTTATCCTCATCATGAGTAGGAGAATCTTCATAATCTACTTTCTCATCCTCTTCCTCCTCTGTTACTTTCTATTCTATCACTTTTTAAGTACCGATTCTTCAAAAAATTTAGATGAACCAACAATATCATGCACTACAATTGTCAGGCATTACAACATCAACAGTAAGAATAATAAGCTCCTCCTCAACTAATTTGGCCTTGCCTTTAGCTTTAGCTTTTTCCTTATCAATCTTCTCCTGATCTTTATCAAACACAGCTTTGAAAGCTAGATCTTCTCTAGTTATAGCCCCTTAGACAAACTTTTGAGTCAACTTATCTTCAACATTATCCGAATCCTTAGCAAGATCAATACCCAAACCCAAATTCTCCCCAGAAAGTACTTCATATACAGATTTATCATGTCAGCTTGTATTCTCCTTCTCGATTCACTCTCTTTCAAACTTCTTTTGTTGTATAGGATTCTCGTTCCTCAAACCTTCATTCTCCAACGTAAGATTTTCAATAGTTATGTTTTGATTATCAAACTTATTTTTCAATTCTTAAAACTCTTTGATAGTAGGAGCATCTACAAAACAATTGAAATCAAGATCTGGAATACTACCAAAAGGCATGGTTGGTTAAAACGATCATTGAGGAGTTGTCTTTTGTTGTTGTGGTACAGTCTTTGGTTGTTGTGGCTGGGGAGTTGCTTGAGTAGATGGTGTCTTCAAAACATTATCATCTTTACTCAAATCAACAGCATATTCTTGATCAATCACCATCTCCTGAACAAAAGGAGTAACAACCATTTGAGTTTCTTGTACTTTCACATTCTCCCCCTCAACCGGTATATCTTTTTCCTCATCAATCAACTTTAATACTGGAGACTTTGCCCTCTTCGACAAGCGTTTCTTCCTGCCAGTTGATTTCTTCTTGGTTTATCTTTCTTTGTTATCTCCTCTAGCACGTAACTCTCATCAACCCCATCAATAGTCTTCTTAAGTTTCTTCTTTTGTTTCAACTCATACATGGCACTAGGATCTTACAAAATCTTAGATCTTTCTTATGTTTCAGACTTAGTTTCCTCATCATCGGCTTTTATCATGTTCAGATGTTGTAGAGTACACAGGAGTTACAACTTTAATTACTTTTCTTTTCTTCTACTTCTGTGGTTTTGGCAACCCTTCTTCATCATCACTCTCAATTTTAATATACCGTTTACATCCTTTCGTCAGCGCAAAATTCTCCATAATCCTATTCTCAGCCTCCCGTTCAAAATCACTATCATCTCTCCTCCGTTGATTATTCTCAGAAACAACATAATCCTCGTTCTTCAAATGCCCAAATACACCTTTGAACTTAGGAATTTGATCTTCAGTTTTGAGTATATACGAAACAAGTTTTGCATAGGAAGCACTTGACATGTGATCCAGCTTAATCTTTGATCCCTCTTTCTTCAAACCATGATGTAGATCGTTTATTAGAACTGTAAGAATCTTGGATACATGAACCATCCGTCTTTCCCCAAATTTAGCTTCATGTTATCTGAAATCATCCTAGAGAA
The DNA here is from genome assembly GCF_021521415.1 of Bidens hawaiensis. Classification (NCBI taxonomy): domain Eukaryota; kingdom Viridiplantae; phylum Streptophyta; class Magnoliopsida; order Asterales; family Asteraceae; genus Bidens; species Bidens hawaiensis. Next base: position 3,053 of record NW_027491247.1, read on the forward strand.
ATTATATTTCAAATTCAGGCACATGGCAGCAATATTACTCATTTGGTAATCCATAATCTCCTCGTAACCACCCATCCTGTGTCCCAGACAATGAATAACTACTTGCACAAGAAATTTGTATGGTCTAGACAAGCTGGTCTTTAGATAAGTATTAGAATTCAACGTACCATTATACCTCATCCTTAGAAACCATTCCTCCACTAATTGCTCTTCAAGCGTAATAGGATCAGTCTCTACATCTCCAAACTCCAACACCTTTCTAATTGCTCCTTAGAAATCACAATATTTTTGACTTTTACTAAAGAATGTATCTCCTTATCAACCAGCTTAGCATTCTCACAGAACGTTGTTATAATGGACTCATATGCATCACACTATTCTATAATCGCCTTGAATATTCTTGATATCTTCAAAAAAGGCATGATCACCGTGAACTTCTCCACCTTAGAATCATCTTCATTAAGATAAGCAATGATATTGTGTTTCGAATAAGTATTCTTCACCATATGTATTGACACAATGATAAAGCAGTTTAGCATGTGATCAATTAAAATTTTGTCACAGCATATAACATAGTGTATTACAACATATAAACCAAATTAGTTGTACGTCGTATAAGAAAAACTTTGTTTACACCATATAAGATAGTCTGAGTTATACGTTAGTTTATATTATCCAGCGTATAAACCATACACCACCGTATAAACCAGCCAGCGTATATATCAAAAATGATTTATGGCGTATAAGAGAATGGACCTAAATTAGATTATCAAAAACTTAAATTAGATAATCAGGTGTATACAACTTATATGGCCAATCTCATTCCCAAAATTCATTCTGTACCAATTAACAAGATTTGAAATGAAAGGTTTACAGATTAACAGACTAACCATGCCGATTAACACAATGGCGTAATCAATTTGGACTCTTAAACATTCTAAGATAATTTATTTACATTCATTTGTCAATTAAGTCCAATGAATCATCAATTATCAATTAAAGTTGGCATATTGTCAAAAACGGTTAATCAACAAGTAATCATCAAAATCCCTTTCATAAACTTCTGTAATCGATGTGTACATCCTCACTATCACACCTGTACATTCAAACCAACAAGTCAGCATGAATATATACCTTTAATCATTTAAGTGGTGTGTGAATCACCTGGAAAACAGATATTTAGCAGAGTAACATCACAAACTGATTTATCAAATGAGAGAGAATTTGGAGCATGTAAATATGAATGAAATGAGATACACAACGTGAATGCATATATATTGAAAGCTCTTATGCGCCATATATGTCACAAGTTATGCGGCGTGTAAATTGTCCAGACATATGCGCCGTATAAGTTTTAACTTATGCGGCGTATAAGTCTAGCTTATGCTCTACTAGTTGACAATTTTCAGTATTTTCAAAAACTAAACATTCAAACCCATGTGTTTGACCAAGTCCAAATTAATGACCTCAGTTAAACCAAATTAACTTAACTTTTAACTATTTTTCGGAAAAGATGTTGTTTTAAGAAGTCCATGTTAATGACCTTGCATAAACAAATGACCTGTAAGCTTTCAAATTGTTTAGTAATTCAGAAACTCAAACTCAGTTCAACATCAAGAGTCGAAAAAAAATCAAAAATGTAAAATCTTTTTAATTCAAAGAAAAGCAGTAAAGACTCAAAATTAAAGTATTTACAGATAATGAACTTTTAAACTATTTACAAACCTGAAAATCACCTATTTTTGGGAGTTTGAGTAGGGAATCATATTGACCAAATTGCCCTTCCATTACAGTTTTATGTTTCGGTTTATTATGACCAGTGATAAGTCAATCATTGGTATTGCTGTCCACTTAAACCTCATTATAAATTTTACTGAAATTTATGTGATATGATTAAGATTCAATTAGTGCAAAAATTATTTAAATGGTTCCCACAATATCAGGAACTATCACTCTCTAATCCTGATTCAGAAGTATTTTGATTTTCACCATGTTACCCCAACTTGACTTAAACCTATCTAGTTTGATCAACAAAAACTAACACTTTCTAACACTTGAACATTTTTCTTATTTTGTCTGCACTTTAAGCAATAGATAAATAAAGCAGAGGGTTTAAAAATCTTAACAATCAGTTCGGATATTCCTATCATGCAGAGAAAGCCCAAAATTTTCAAACAAAAACACTAACCAAGAAAATAAATCAAAGGATTCAAAAACCTTAACCATCAGGTCGGATATTCCTATCGTGCAGGAGAAAGTTCAAGGTTTTCAATTGAAAAGACTAACCAAGAAAATAAAGCAAAATTTCTTTTCTTAAAATGGCAGATCTTTTGTAGTCATTTTGCAAGGCTTGATTATGGCAGGCTATTAAATTTCTGCCTTCATTACCAAGACACTGCTAGAAACTAACACCCCTTTAATCATGTTAATCCACTAATATTTGGTGGTATTTAAGTTTATATCACGTACTTTTTCTTACCTGTTACTCTTAAGGCCTACTAACACACTAATTTAGTTAAGCACACAGCTTTTTCGCTTACTTTTTACTGGATTTGGGACAAGGATGATCTATGTACTATTATATTCCCTTTATGCTTCAAAAACTCATTTGGAGGATCATTTTTCAGTGCTTTTGGCTTTTAACATATTTGAATGCTTTTTGGTTTTTATAATGTTTTTGGATTTTCTCAAAATATTTCTCCCCCTAAAATCAAAATCATCTTTTTGTATTTTAAAAAAGAAAATATTTACAAAATTGACTATGATGTTGGGTTACTCAAGATAAGAATCCATAATCTCGGGATCACCCTGTTTTTTATTCCCACCGCCTAATTCCTTAATACCATTAAGATTTAACAAATATTGAAACCTGTTTTTATTAAAAGCTATTGTAAAAAAGGTCTGCTTTTTGTCCATCAGTGCGAATTTTCTCAACAATAATCAACTTCTTCTCATAGAAATCACGGATGAAGTGATACCGGATTTCTATGTGTTTAGTTCTAGAGTGATTTACCGGATTTTTAGTTGTGGAGATTGCAGCATTAATATCTACAAAAATAGTTATAGTCCGAAAATTCAAACTGTAGTCGCGCATTTGCTATTGGATTGACAGGACTTGAGAACAGCAGCTAGAAGCAACTACATACTTAGCCTCACATGTTGACAGCGACACAATCGTTTGCTTCTTGGATTTCCAGGTGACTAACCTACTGCCAAAAAATTGACATCCAACAGTTGTAGATTTAGCATTCAGCTTGCAGCTTCCATAATCTGAATCTGAATACGTTCTCAGCACAAACTCGTCATTTCATGGATACCAAAGACTGACCCCTGAAATCCCTTCAGATAACGTAGAATCCTTTTGACGATCATCGAGTGTGAGACCTTCGGGTTGGACTGATATCAGCCATATAATCATGTTGCATACATGATGTCCGGGCTGGAAGCTGTAAGATACATGAGCCAATCATGGATCGGTACAAAGTTTGATCAACTTTCTCCCTGGTGGGATCTGGACCAATTCCATGATTCAATGGTAGAGGAGTACTAATTGCCGTTGAATCGATCATGTTGAACTTTGCTTGAATGTCGTTGACATACTTTGTTTGGTGAATAAAAATACCATCTAGTTATTGATCTACCTGAAGCCCTAGATAGAACTTCATTTCCCCTATTGAACCCATCTCAAACTTTTATTTCATAACTGCTTCAAATTCTTTTCATAGAGCAATGTTAGTTGACCCGGATGATATCATCCACATAGAATTAAACAATGAGCAGATGACCAGCCACTTCTTTAGTGAAAATTGTACAATCGACAGTTCCTCGAACAAAGCTATTGTCCAACAGATGTTGGGACAATGTTTCATACCAGGCTCTCAGGGCATGATGTAATCCGTGTAAAGCTTTATCAAGAAGATACACATTTTCTTTGTGGGTAGGATCGACAAACCTTGGTGGTTATCTCACATAGACTTCTTCACCAAGTCTCCCGTTGAGAATAGCAGACTTGACATCCAACTTATGGACTTTAAATCCTTTCCATGAAGCAAAAGCTAGAAAATTCTGATCTCTTTTAGTCTAGCAACCGGTGCATAGACCTCATTGTAATCAATCTCTTCACGCTGGTTAAATCCAAGAACAACCAACCAAGCGTTGTTTCTGAGAATGATTCCTTGTTCATTGTGTTTGTACTTGAAAACCCATTTTGTGTTTATACGAATTTGGTTTCCCAGCAAATTCACTAATTTCCACACTCCCAGTTTCTAAAACTATTGCAACTCTTCCTGCATAGCATTTACCCAACTCTCTTCAGTCAACGCCTCCTTATAAATCTTCGGTTCGATTTGAGAAATGAAACATCAAAAGGAGTACCTACTTTGCAATCCAGAGACATTGGAGTTAAAACAACTGAGGCTTAAATCAATTTAACTTCGAGTTTAAACCCCAATTTGCAAATTACCAATAATATTTTCCTCAGGATGATATGACACTACTAGTTGACCCGATCACATCTTGTTGGAGATTTGTAACATTGTGTTTAACATAATTTGCACCAGAACTAGGACCGTTTGATTTAATCAAAAATGCAATAAGATCTTCATGATCAAGTGACTCTTCATTATCATCAAACAAAGGAGCATGCTCAGGATTCGGATCATTAAAAATAGTTTCATCTTGAGATTCATCTTGATGTTCTTCAGTTTGGTCAGAAACATGATTGTCACAAGGTGTCAAGATAACAATTGGTATTTGATCTTCAATTTGCATATCCAACTGTTGTTGATATAATAGTGAAATTGCTTCATTAGGTAAATTATCTGGTAGATTGAAACACTTCCAAAAATTATTATAATCAAACATCCAAACATCTCCCGGCTTTTGTGTTGGAGCTGAATATCTTTGCTGCACTTGCACAATCCGGTTCATTCTAGGTAATGCACGTCTAAGAGGACTTGCATAACCAACAAAGAATCCCTCCAATGATTTTGCCCCAAATTTACCATCAGGATCAAGAACAGTACATGGAGACACAAATGGTTCAAGCCATTTTAAGTTAGGCTTCCTTCAATTCAGTAGCTCAAAACACGTCTTTCCATGCTCTTTCACGGTCAAAACGCGTTTTAAAATCTAACATGTAGATGCCACAGCTTCAGTCCAGAAACTAATAGGTAGCTATGAGTCAGCTAACATGGTGCGTGCAGTTTCAATCAGTCTACGATTCTTTCGTTCAGCAACCCCATTTTGTTGTGGAGTGTAGGGACCACTAAACTCATGAACAACCCCATGTTCATTGCAATACTCTAGCATTTTGTTGTTTTTGAACTCAATGCTATTGTCGCTTTGAATTCTTTTGATTGGCAAGTTGTACAAATTCTCCAACTTCTTGAAAAGCACCATTAGCCAGTCGTAAGTTTCATCGTTTGAGTCAAAAGCATTACCTAAGATAAACTTGAATAGACATCAGTTACTACCAGACAATAAAGTTCTCCACTGAAACTTTTGACATTCATAGGATCAAAGAGATTCATATGTAATATTTCAAAGGGTAAGTTAATAGAGTTAACCATCTTGTATGGATGTGACTTCTTTTTCTTTCCCTTCTTGTAGCTAATGCATTCTTCATTCAAGTGAAATCCTTTAACATTAACACCATCAATCAATTGATTTGGAACCAAGTAATTCATTTTCCTCAAATGAATGTTCCCCATTCTTCGATGCCACAAAACTAATTTCTTCTCTGATGCTTTAGAAATGAAACATTGAGCCATTTGAAAAGAAGTGGTAGCGGTACCCATGTTGAGATCATAGAGATCATTCTCTCGAGGAGCACAAATCAGAATCCACTCTTCTGGTATCTTGGAAGCCCCTACACATACTGTAAGAGGTTAGTGAAACAAGGAAACCTAAGCCTTCTTGGTCTTGGATTGTTTGAATTTCTCAACTTAAAATTCTGCCTCAATTGATTTGGAATCTTCATTTGAGATTCAGAACTTGATTTTTCTTTGACAACTGTACCAGGTGGAATTGTTTTTAATTCAAAATTTTTGTTTTTAGCAACCCAGTTATGTTCTTTAGAGTAAGTTTTATTGATATAAAAATTTTTGTTTTTAACTCTAGAACTCTCACCTTTTTCAAAAATATTTGATTTTACAACCACATTTTCTTTACCTTTTCGAGCATTTCTTTTCAAAATTTGTGTAGGAACAAACTTTGATAGTACATGTTAACCACATTCTTATATCTGACAAAATGAGTTTTTGTTTTACCAAGAAAATTCCTTTGTTTCTGCCCATGATCATGCTTAGAATGGTTAAGGCACATACAGAAAGAATCTCCTACTTCATTACAAGCGAAACATCTTCTCCTTGGTACCGGAGGTTCATTAGCACGATCAAGATCAGTCTTTTGTTTATAAAACTCATTATTAGACTGATTTCTAAATTGAGACTATTTCTCACTTTCAGACATTGTACCATGAAAAAATACATCCCTTTTCAAGAAATTTGACCCTTGAGTATTTTGCCTTTTAAACCCATGATTTTGTTTTAATGATAAAACTCGTTTTTGCAAAAAGATGCGTTGAATTGTTTTCACAATTTACAGTCTCTTCTAATTTAACAACCTTTTTCTCAAAAACAAAATCAGATTTCTTACTTTTGTAATCAGAAAACACATTTTCAACAACCTTCACACAAACATCACTATCACACTCAGAATTATCAGTTAATTTCACAAATTCCACATCAACAGACTCAGGAAGGCAAGATTTAGGGTCATTCGCAAGGGGAGTTTTAACTTCCACATTAAACACTTTTTCCATCCCATTAGGTTTCTTTTAAGAACAAGAACTCCATATTGGTGGTGGAATATACTTATAACCTAAACCTTTCTCATTGTACCTAAACACATTTTCCCCAGTTTCTTTATCCACACCAGTTGGTTTAGGGAGAATGTGATCAAGCACATATGAAGCTGCCTTATAACTTTTTTGTTTACCCTCTCAGTTTCAATCTTAACATATTGCAAGTCTTGTTTGAGAGCGACATTTACATCAATATGTCTGCCAATGGAAATTTGTTTATCTTCTACAGTATGTTTTAACATGTAGATAGTTTTCTCATCTTGCCCAAATTTTTACCATCGATTTTTCTCACATTTTTAAAGTTTATCATAAGCCTGTTTTACTCTATTAAGTTGAGACAAGAGAGAACCATAGTGTGTTTTCAAAAGACTATATTCAACATCTTTCTAAACACACTCCTAAGTGGCAATTTGCATTGTTCATAGACAAATTCAGATAAAAGTTCAGAAAGTACCTGACTTTGGTTTGCCATCAATGCTTGCTGAAATGGTACATCAGTTTGTTCAGGTTTCACTTCTTTTTCCACATCCACATATTCTTTTACACCAGCTTGATATCCTTTAACTTTAATCTCCTCAGACTCATCATCCTCACCAAAGTCAATTTTCCCACAAGGCATTTCTTCGCCATTAAACCAACCTGCAAAATTTTCAATAATATCAGGTAGAAAAACTGATTGAAAAAAATTTGGAGGGATAGGTTGAATTCTTTCATATGTGCGTCGCACGAATTCTTCTTCATATTCATGAGGATCTTCATCAATGAAATCTTCAATAGATCCAATCGCATGAATGAAGTTTGGATTTTCATAAACTTCATATTCAACTTTCTCAGCAACAACTTCCTTAACCATAGCTTCCATAGCAATAACTTCCTCAACCACAACTTTCACAGTAACTGCTTCAATTTTTTCTTCCTCTCCAACCCTATCATCACCTTCAACAGTTACAAGTTCAGCAGCATTTGCTTGATAAAGGTGATTATTCTAGCAGAACCCCTCGTCACATTGTGAGACATAACAAGCTTTTTTTTTGTGATGTTAAAGCCTCATTTGGTTTCTTGTTGTCGGAGTTGAATTGGTCAATCTGATTAGTTGAGTTTCTATGATAAATGGCTTGTTTGTTGTAGTCTCTTCCAAACGGGTTTGAGCCATTATCAGGAACTTCTTGACTCGTACATTCTCATTTTTTTAAAATATCCTTTTTCTTTGCATCTAAAACATCATACTTTGGATTTGTCAAAACCCAGCTTTGACGATGTACCATCAATGTAGTTCCTTCCAGTGATTTCCTTGAATCTTTGAGCTCTTCTAACCATACTAGCCATGCACCAACGGATGTTTAATATCTCCATCTCTTCTGGGTCAATCTGATCATAGTCTTCTTTTGTCATATTGAAGTTTCCAGTCCTTCGGGAAATTACACATTCATATGATTCAAGTATTGATCCAAGAAAAGCAATGTGTTCTTCCATATTTTCAGTTATAAGCCCATTATTATTCTTGATGTTCACAACAAGGTTGCATTGAAGTATGTCAGGATTTTGATTCTAGGTATGGTTGGCTTATTGTGATTGTTCATTTCTTGACATGGAACTTGAACAACCACTGTTGTATTGAGGTTTCGGTGAAAAACTTTGTTGACTCCCCACATAAGCAGCACACGTATTGTCAGTACAAAAGGCAGTTTGAATCTTTGGACTTTGAGTAGTCAAAGATAGTGAACTCTCATAGTAAAGTCCAATATCTTGAGTCATAGATGAAGTTTCATCTTGTGTTTCTTTCTCAATTCCAGATCTTGGGCTTCAAGCTTCTCAATAAATTTGGCCAGGTTTTGATATTGCAAAAGCAATAGGATTTGATTGTTGAATTGCAATAAATGTCCCCCATTGTTCTGGTAAAGCATCAGCCAGTTTATCAATGTATTCCATATTCTGGCTTCTGAATCTTAAGTCTTTTCATCTCATTAACCAGATGACTTTATCTCTCAATCAATTGAGCAAAAGTTTCACCCTTGACCAAGGTGAAAATATCATACTCTTTCTTTAGCAAATCCATCTTACTCTTTCTAATATGAGGGTTTCCATGATCTTTGTTTATCAATGCATTCCATATTGAAAAGCAAGATCCAGTATGTTCCAGCATTTGGAAGATCTCCGCCTTGATAGCTTGTTTCAAAATGTTTAACATCTACTTTTCCCTCAAAATAAAAAAGCTTGTCAGTATCAGATACTTGTGATAAACGGTGGTTTGTACCATTCTTGATCCTCTAAATAACATACTCTTCCTAAATCGCCAGCCAAGTATCATAGTTGACTGCTTGAATGTACGTCTCGAATCTATTGGCTCTATGATAGATAGTATTCCATACGGAGAATCTTATTTGACGTACCCATTTCATTGTCTAAGTTCAAGTTCTGGATCAGATTAGCCATGTGCACCACATACGCATCCATGTTATCCATCTTCCAAAGATTGAAAAAATTAATCAGAGACCAGCATATAAGTTTGACAACATATAAGTTTGATCTTCAATGTATACGGCGTAAAAGTTATATACCATGTAATTTTGTGGTTTTCCAAGTTTATGTGTGAAAATGAAGGTAGAAAATATGTGACATTTGAGCCAAAACAAGGTACACCTCAGTACGTATTTACCGATTAAGCAGATAAACGCTTTTTATGTAACGAACGAATGATTAGCCGAATGGGTCGGGTTATGACCCAGATATCCCGGGGGGGCCATCTATAAGTGATATACGTTTATTTTAAGCTAAAATACTACTATTATGGCCTTAGTTTGATAGCAAACAAGTTAAACGAAAACATGCTCGTTTAACTACCCGCTATAGATTTAAACGCGAAAGATAGTTACAAACCAAGCATTGTATCATCCGTTAAGCCGAAAAAGACTTATCAAACACTTATTTGAAATGTTTTAAGCGATCTGGGAAAATAATTTTGATTTTTACAAACGTATAGTATGTTTCTATAAATTTACACAAAAGTAGTCGAAAAACACTCGTTTTCGCACTACATGTTTTTCGCGTCAAAAACCGAACCCGAAATAAATTTGGACTTGGGTTTTTACGTTTGGTCTTACAGATTCAAAATTTGGGTCAAAATAGGGCCAAGGGGGGGCCCAAAACCCCTTACGGCCGCTATATCTATTATTATTGTTATTAAAAGGAGTTATTTAACCTTTAGGAAAGGTTAGATATTTTATATCTAAATTTCTCCAGAAGTAATCAGATGCTACTGTTCGTACACCCAAAGAAACATCAAAACTCTAAGGTATTTTGTTATTTCATCATTTTTAACTTAATTTAATTAGGTTTAATACCATATAAACATAGTTTGATTACCAAAAATCATTCCTAACCATGCAAAATTCCTAAAAATGGTCCAAAAACATGTTTAGATCATAGACATGGTTAGGAACCTGGTTTGATAGTTTTTTGGCCTTAAACACATATTAGAGGGTTTAAACGGCATTTTTACAGTTAAAAAGCTCGGTTTTATACCCTAACCGAAAACCTAAGTTAAGGGGCTGTTTTGTTGATGAAACTTGCTTGGTTTGTGATATAGGACTTTTATCTAGCATGCAAATAAGCACAAGAGCTTGAAACCTTGATTAGAAAGGCAAAAACGAGCCAAACCCACTAAGGTAATGCCGAATCACTCGTTTGTCGGCTGTTTAGGTTAAGGTTGTGATGTGCATATTATTAGGTCTTGAAATTTTGCAGGAACATTAGGGACCATATCATTGAGTTCCTTTTCAATTTGGTAATTTTTCAATCATCCGAGAATATTTGGCGAATTTATTACCGAATTAGGACGTTTAATTGGGAAAAATAGTTAAAATGCTTGAAAAATTATTAAATTTGGTTGGGAATTCAGAATTGGTATATTTTGATCACATATGAAATTTGGGATCATTTGGAAAAGTCTAAGGGTGTTTTGTGCATATGTGTTCGTATGGATTTTTATAGCCGAATTTGTGCTGAAAAAAATATTGAACAAGCTTGTTACATTCTGGAATTGACACAGATGCTTTTGGAGTATAATTTGAACATCCAGGAATTTTTGTGGAATTTTGGAAATCGTTTGGGATAAACGGACGATTTTCTGGCTAAATATAGCTGATAAAATGAATTTTTATAAATTAATAAACCAGTAAATAATTTAGGAAATATTTTTATAAAAATCGATATATTTTATTTGACAAGTGGCTAAATTTTCATAATTTAATGATTAGCAGCTAATTAATTATGCTAATTTGAAGATTAAACAAATTCTATTCTGATAAAAACCGGCAAGTTCGTGATTAACGAATTTGCGGGAATATCAAAACACCAAGAGTGATCAAAAATCATATTTTTGGATTAATTAAGTAAAAACGAACCTTTTTATGAGAAACCTGGACAATCTGGATAGATTGTGCGCGTTTCTTCTCAAATCAAACTGAATAAACGAAAACGGGCCCCGTAGCTAATCCGGGACCCCAATGTATGATCTTTCTTTATAACTTAATCATTTTATCAAACAACACATTTACCCAAGCTTACTTCCCCACAACTGTTTTCTGAACGCATAAACGAGCAACTTGGCCCAGCTGGGAAAACGGGGAAACTGAGCCAAGTTCGGTTTTAAGTATTAGACATTGAACAACATCACAAACTAAGCCTATTGACACTTTCTGGGCATTCCAGCTATACCCAGATTAAACATACAACCCGGTTTAGTATTAAGATTATAATAATATTAAAATATTAATATTATTATAATATTGATTGATTATAGGAACTAGTGATAGCAAATCGAACAAAACGCGAGCTGACACAGTGCCGATTATCTACTAAACAGTGAGTTTCATGACCCCACTTTCTGAACTGTTTTACGAACTTTTGGGGTGAAAAGCATGTTTGATTACGTATACATATCTGAAACTTGTAATGATGTGAATTATCTAAGTGCTAACACACGAAAGTCCCCACGATCACAGTGATTACCTCGAGCCGGTGGCTTGTGAATAGTACTATTGGTTTGACAAACCCAAACAGAATCAGCATGGTTGCCGTGTCACATAGCGCCGTTTGCACATGACCATATTTATACAAACAGGCTATGTAGTGTTAGACATAGCTACCGGAGCATGTTGTGGGCGGAAAGGGGCGAAAGTGGTTGATGGAGCGTGAGAAATAGATGCACATAGCACATACATATTTATATCATAATTACAAGTGTTAACTTGTGAATATTCATAACTGTTTTCTTGAAACTCGTGAAACTCACCAACTCCAGTAGTTGACCCATTTTTAAACTACTTTTCATGAATGGTACCAAAGTTGGAATAATGTGATGATGTGCTACCTGTCGTGGATCGTGCTTGATGTTATGTGAATAGACGCAAGGTTATTAGTACAAATAGAATAGTGTAACAAACATATTTTGTTGTAACGTCTAGTTGTGAACGAAGATAAATCAATGTAATATAATGTAAATTAGTGTGTAACGTTCTTTATAGACAATGTTGTTGATACCAGAGGTGTATGTTACATTCCCGTTTTACGCTTCCGCATTGTGCTAGTCGGAGTGTGACAGAAGTTGGTATCAGAGCCATTGGTTATAAAGGATTAGGTTATCCCTTAGGGTACCTAAAATATAACCGTAGGCTCGATTAACTCTGAGAAAATAATTAAATAATAAATTAATATTATATACTGATGGATGCCGGGTTAAACTTGTAGGGCAAGTGAGTTATCGTGGTCCGGAACATAATAACAGACTTGCTTGTACGAGAGAATTCCGGGAGAAATCGTGGAACGTATGGATAGGTAAAAGTGGCAACATATGTGTATAAAAGGTAATGTGTAAGTGTGTATATATATGTAACACGCATACATGCTTATCTGGGACAAAATGTAAAAATACGTGTACGTACCATACTGTCGATAACAGAAAATCTTATTATGAATATTATATTCATTTATATTCAATGTTAATTCTAATTATAACTAAAATTAAAATTTTAAAATAAAAACTAATATTATATTTTAAATATAATTAATATTAAATTTGGCCTAATTAATTAACCTTCCTGACAATAGTTAACACTAGCAATAGATATTATTCTTATAACTAACCTTTTTGTAGAAGCATGGCAGGAATAACGACTACGTACCGGAAGAAGAACCGATAATATCTATTGAGGAGGAGGATCCAGAGGAGGACTCAGAAGAGGATCCGGAGGAGGATGAGGAAGAGATTGAAGAGAAAGTGATTTGCAGAGAGCTACCCAGAAATGTGCCTGACCTGTCCAGCTACAAATGCGATAGTTATCCACCCAGGTCACCATACAGAGGTCAGAACGAAGTTACCAGTCAGTATCGTTCACCTGTTAGAATAGTCAGATCACCTACTCCACCTGTCCACCAATCTCCGACTACTTCAGCCGCTGCACGAGTCCGGCAGATTGCTCGTATTAGGGTAACTCTGATTAACCCTACCTCAGTTCCATTTAGATCTACCTACCATCGGGGAGAGCCTTCGCGTCCTAGGACAGGTACTTCATCTTCCCATTCGTTGAGTATATCTACCTCTCACCCTGACTTCCCAAACATAGAAAACAATTCCTAGATGGCTTTCCTAACTGACTGTGTGATAGACCACTCAATAGCCATAGCTAACATTAACCAGGAGATGAGTGACGTGACCAAGTGCTTACTGACATTGTAGCAGATAGTATTGAACTTACAACAGTCTGATGCTTACCACCACTGGTGCTTGGATAGGGTGACTGCCCGACTGTAGAGCTGTTACTGGGTGATTACGGTGTTGTTTTTTTTATGTTTATGGTTAGTCCATTGTTTGTATGGATAGATGCAGGATGTTACGGATCGGTATACGTGGTCTTTTGACACTCCATGTATGTATATAGTAGTATGATATGCCGACATGGAGTATACTTTTGTGTATTATTACAAGCACTGACCCTTACAGCGTTAAGTCTAACAGTCACTTAGTGACAGATTTTGAAATATACGTGCAAGCACTGGTCTCTATCAGGCTATGTCTATGTACCTTTTGTTATCAATGTACAGAACAGTTTGTGAAATATCAGTATGTTGTCTGATTTACCAGTACAACTTTTATTGTGATTATTGTTACAATGTGCCATATATTGGAATTAGTATTAACTGGCTTATATTTGATTATCATTATAGAATGGCCCCAAAGAAAGCAACCCCAAAGACTGAAGCAGAAATAGCCGAGATGATTGCTCGGCAAATGCAGGAAGCAATCCCACTTATTGTAACACAAGTAACTGCCGGTGTAAATGCTAATATGCAAACAAACCAACAACCAATCAATAATGCTCCCCTAACCAACACTGAAACCATCACAAATAACATTCCCCCACTTAATACAAACGTCTCTCCCAATGCAAATAATCCCCCACCTGATACAAATAATGTCAACAACAATAATCCTCCACCGAACCCAAACAATAACAATAACAATCCTAATCCCCCTCATAGAGAATACTCGATCAAAAACTTTATGGCCTGTAAACCGATCGAATTCAAAGGCATCGAAGGGCCAAACGGGCTGATTAAATGGATCGAGAAGACTGAATCTGTTCTCAATATTAGCAATTGTCCACCCGAGAGTATTGTTAAGTATGTTGCCTCTACTTTTATGGATCACGCTTTGATGTGGTGGAACACTACAGTTCAGATAAAAGGTCAAGATGCAGTTAATCGCATGACATAGGCTGAACTCAAAACTTTAATGCTAGAACAGTTTTGCCCAAAGAATGAAATACAAAGGTTGGAACATGAACTCTGGAGTTTAGAAATTAAAGGAGCGGATCACTTGGGATACACGAACCGCTTCAATGAACTGGCTCGCTTAGTACCTTGGTTAGTAACTCCTAAAGACAAACAAATTGAACGTTATGTTGGGGTTTAGCCCCAGAAGTGAGGAGTTTGGTGAACTCCGTGGGTCACACATCATTCGAGAATGCCGTGACTCAGGCTGGTATTGTGACTTTTGAATTAGTAAGAAGTGGTGTATTGAGAAACACCGGAGAATTAGTGGGTATGAAACAAACCGAATACGGGACGAGATCACAAGGAGGACAATCAAGAAAACGTGCACGTCCGACAATAAGAAATTATGCTATAACTGGTTCAGATACGAAGCAAGACAAGTATAAGGGACCCTTACCAAAGTGCGATAAATGTAATTACCATCATGTGGGAGAATGCAGATTGCCGATATGCTAGAAATGTGGTCGGACTGGGCATTATGCTCCTAATTGTAGAGCAGGTGCAGAAATTGTGAACCGACCAACCCAAGCAACTCAACCTCATCGTCCACAACCACCTAGACCTCAACCAATCCGCCAATAGCCTATCCAACAGACTTCAGCCGCAACAACTTACCGTGCCTGTTATGAGTGCGGCAATACAAATCATATTAGAAGAAATTGCCCCAAGCTGAATCAAAGAATGGTTGCTAGACCGAACCAAGCATCGACTTCAAATGAACCTAGTGGACGCGCTTTTGATATTGGTTCAGGTGAAGCACGACAAGAACCGAACTTCGTGACAGGTACATTTATAGACTCTGATCAATATGCTTCTATATTATTTGACACAGGTGCCGATAGAAGCTTTGTTTCCACTAGTTTTGTATCCTTGGGAAATATGCCAGTTAGTGAACTAACAAATCCCGATACTATATAACTCGCTAACAAAAACTCTATAACTATTAACCAAATAATTCAAAACTGTTCCATTATTGTAAATGTCCACCCATTCCTTATTGACCTACTCCCAGTAGAGTTAGGAAGTTTTGATGTTATAGTCGGCATGGATTGGTTAACCAAGTATAAAGCGGAGATTGTGTGTAATGACAGGACCGTTAAAATTCCCCGTTCGGATGGTGAAACGATTATGGTAGAGGGAGAGAAGTCTGGTTCAATTTTACCTCTCGTGTCTCATCTTAAAGTGTTGAAGTGTTTACACCAAAGTTGTATGGCATTTGTGGCAAACGTGACCATAAAGAACCCTGATGAAAAACACATTGAAGATATTCCCGTTGTACGTGAATACCCCGATGTCTTTCCGATGATCTACCTGGATTACCGCCGAACGGACATGTTGAATTCCGTATTGACCTAATCCCAGGATCGTCCCCTATTGCTAAGGCACCCTATCAATTGACACCCTCTGAAATGCAAGAATTATCCAACCAGTTACAAGAATTGTTAGATAAGGGTTTTATTCGTCCTAGCTATTCTCCGTGGGGAGCACCGGTACTGTTCGTGAAGAAGAAAGATGGAAGTTTTAGAATGTGCATCGATTATCGGGAATTAAACAAAGTTACCATCAAAAACCGATACCTACTCCCACGAATAGACGACTTATTTTATATACTTCAAGGGGCAAACTATTTCTCAAAAATCGACCTCCGATCCGGTTACCATCAAGTTAAAATCCAGGAGGAAGATGTGTCCAAAACAGCATTTCGAACTCGTTATGGTCATTATGAATTCTTAGTTATGCCTTTTGGGCTGACAAATGCACCCGCGGTTTTCATGGACCTCATGGACTGAGTTTGTAAGCCGTACCTTGACAAATTCGTTATCGTATTTATAGATGACATTCTAATATATTCAAAAACCAAGGAGGAAAACGAGCAGCATTTACGAACTATCTTGGAACTGTTGAGGCAGGAAAAGTTGTATGCCAAGTTGTCAAAATGTGAATTCTGGCTACAAGAGGTTCAATTTTTAGGACACGTTGTTAATCGGCACGGAATCCATGTAGACCAGAGTAAGATTGAAGCCATCAAAAATTGGCAAGCCCCGAAGTCACCGAAAGAAATCAGTCAATTTTTGGGATTAGCTGGGTATTACCGGCGCTTTATTGCTAACTTTTCCAGCATAGCCCAACCTTTAACCCTTTTGACTCAAAAAGATCGTGCTTATGTTTGGGGAGAAGATCAAGAAGCGGCTTTTCAATTGTTAAAGCAGAAACTATGCCAAGCCCCAATACCGAGTCTTCCAAAAGGAACTGATGATCTGATAGTTTATTGTGACGCGTCCCGGAAAGGCTTAGGATGCGTACTTATGCAAAGAAACAAAGTCATAAACGCTTCTCGACAATTAAAGGTACACGAGAAGAATTACACCACCCATGACTTGGAACTGGTCACGGTTATCTTTGCACTTAAGATCTGGAGGCACTACTTATATGGCACCAAATGTACAGTATACACCGACCACAAGAGCCTACAGCATATTTTCGACCAGAAAGAACTAAACATGAGGCAGAGGAGATGGATAGAACTGCTGAACGATTATGACTGTGAGATCCGATACCATCCAGGCAAGGCTAATATAGTAGCAGATGCCTTAAGTAGAAAAGACATAATCAAACCACTGAGGGTCCGAGCACTTGGAATGATCGTCCACACTAGCCTTACTGAACAAATCCGCATTGCCCAAAGTGAAGCTTTAAAAGAAGATCACTTGGAAAATGAAGACTTACATGGGACCGAACAAAACTTTGAAGAAAGAACCGACGAAATTTTATACTACAAAAACCGAGTTTGGATTCCCACTCTTAACAATTTGCGAGACTTGATCATGGACGAAGCCCATAAGTCCAAATATTCCATTCACCCAGGGACAGATAAGATGTACAAGGACTTGAAGAAGTATTATTGGTGGCCCGGTATGAAGAAGGATATAGCTACGTATGTCGGTAAATGTTTAACTTAGTGCGAGGGCCAAGGCTGAATATCAAAAACCATCGGGATGTTGCATCAACCGGAAATACCGCAATGGAAATGGGAACAAATTACCATGGATTTTGTAACGCACCTTCCTAAAACCTCCCGAGGAAATGATGCAATATGGGTAATACTTGACCGATTAACCAAATCCGCACACTTCCTTCCAATACGTACCACTTATACAACTGAAAGACTAGCTCATATTTACATAAATGAAATCGTATCCAGACATGGCGTACCCGTTTCAATCATCTCTGATCGTGATAGCCATTTCACCTCTCGCTTCTAGCAAGCCGTACAAGAAGCCTTGGGAACCCGAATTGACCTAAGCACCGCCTACCATCCCCAAACCGACGGTCAATCTGAACGAACCATTCAAACCTTAGAAGATTTGCATCGCGCTTGTGTACTAGACTTCGGTGGGAATTGGGATCAATATCTTCCACTGGTCGAATTTTCGTATAATAATAGCTATCATAGTAGCATTCAAGCGGCACCATACGAAGCGTTGTACGGTCGGAAATGTAGATCACCCCTGTGCTGGACAGAAGTCGGAGATACTCAAATTACTCAATCTGACTTGATTCAAGAAACCACCAACAAAATCTATAAAATCACTAATAAATTGAAAATCGCCCGAGACCGACAGAAAAGTTACGCTGACGTTCGTAGAAAACCATTATCTTTTGAAATAGGCGATAAAGTATTTCTCAAAGTATCCCCATGGAAAGACGTTATTCGATTCGGAAAAACCGGTAAACTAGCTCCACGACATATTGGGCCGTATGAGGTAATTTCTAAGATCGGTCCTGTAGCCTACCGACTAAAACTTCCTTTGGAGTTGAGTTCTATTCATGATGTCTTTCACGTTTCGAATCTGAAAAAGTGTCTTACCGACGAAACCGAAATCGTGCCAATAAAAGATTTGAACATAAACGAAAAACTAAACTTCATAGAGGAACCGGTGGAAATATTGGAGGGGAAAATAAAACAATTAAGGCATAACAAAATCTCTTTGGTCAAAGTTCGGTGGAATTCAGAACGGGGACCCGAATTCACGTGGGAACGAAAGTCTGAAATTAAAAAGAAATACCTGCACCTGTTTCCAAATAAGGACAAAGTTGAATAATCAAATTTCAGGAACGGAATTTTCTAACGAGGGGAGAATGTGACATTTGAGCCAAAACAAGGTACACCTCAGTACGTATTTACCGATTAAGCAAATAAACGCTTTTTACGTAACGAAAGAACGATTAGCCGAACGGGTCGGGTTATGACCCAGATATCCCAGAGGGGCCATCTATAAGTGATATAAGTTTATTATAAGCTAAAATACTACTATTATGGCCTTAGTTCGATAGCAAACAAGTTAAACGAAAACATGCTAGTTTAACTACCCGCTATAGATTTAAACGCGAAAGATAGTTACAAACCAAGCATTGTATCATCCGTTAAGCCGAAAAAGACTTACCAAACACATATTTGAAATGTTTTAAGCGATCCGTGAAAATATTTTTGATTTTTACAAACATACAGTATGTTTTTATAAATTTACACAAAAGTAGCCGAAAAACACTCATTTTCGCACTGTCTGTCGTACCCTACATGTTTTTCGCGTCAAAAACCGAACCCAAAATAAATTTTTACTTGGGTTTTCACATTTGGGCTTACAGATTCAAAATTTGGGTCAAAATAGGGCCAAGGGGGGGGCCAAAACCCCTTACGGCCGCTATATCTATTATTATTGTTATTAAAAGGAGTTATTTAACCTTTAGGAAAGGTTAGATATTTTATATCTAAATTTCTCCAGAAGTAATCAGATGCTGCTGTTCGTACACCTAAAGAAACATCAAAACTCTAAGGTATTTTGTTATTTCATCATTTTTTAACTTAATTTAATTAGGTTTATTACCATATAAACGTAGTTTGATTACCAAAAATCATTCATAACCATGCAAAATTCCAAAAAATGGTACAAAAACATGTTTTGATTATAGACATGGTTAGGAACTTGGTTTAATAGTTTTTTTTTTGCCATAAACACGGGTTAGAGGGTTTAAACGGCATTTTTACAGTTAAAAAGCTCGGTTTTATACCCTAACCGAAACCCTAAGTTAAGGGGCTATTTTGTTGATGAAACTTTCTTATTTTATGATAGAGGACTTGTATCTAGCATGCAAATAAGCACAAGAACTTGAAACCTTGATTAGAAAGGCAAAAACGAGCCAAACCCGCTAAGGTAATGCGAATCACTCGTTTACGGGCTGTTTAGGTTAAGGTTGTGATGTGCATATTATTAGGTCTTGAAATTTTTTAGGAACATCAGGGACCATATCATTGAGTTCCTGTTCAAATTTGGTAATTTTTCGACTATCCGAGAATATTTGGCGAATTTATTACCGAATTGGGATGTTTAATTGGGAAAAATAGTTAATATGCATGAAAAATTATGAACTTTGGTTTGGAACTCAGAATTGGTATATGTTGATCACATATAAAATTTGGGATCATTTAGAAAAGTCTAAGGGTGTTTTGTGCATATGCGTTCGTATGAATTTTTATAGCCGAATTTGGGTGAAAAGAATATTGAACAAGCTTGTTACATTCTGGAATTGACACAGATGGTTTTGGGTTATAATTTGAACATCCAAGAATTTTGGTGGAATTTTTGGAAATCGTTTGGGATAAACGGACGATTTTCAGGCTAAATATAGCTGATAAAACGAATTTTTATAAATCAATAAACCAGTAAATAATTCAAGAAATATTTTTATAAAAATCTACATATTTTATTTGATAATTGGCTAAATTTACATAATTTAATGATTAACAGCTAATTAATTATGCTAATTTGAAGATTAAACAAACTCAATTCTGATAAAAACCGGCAAGTTCGTGATTAACGAATCTTCGGGAATATCAAAACACCAAGAGTTATCAAAAATCATATTTTTGGATTAATTAACTAAAAACGAACCTTTTTAAGAGAAACCTGGAAAATCTTGATAGATTGTGCGCGTTTCTTCTCAAAATCAAACTGAATAAACGAAAACGGGGCCCGTAGCTAATCCGGGACCCCAATGTATGATCTTTCTTTATAACTTAATTATTTTATCAACCAACACATTTACCTAAGCTTAATTCCCCACAACTGTTTTCTGAATGCATAAACGAGCAACTTGGCCCAGATGGGAAAACGGGGAAACTGAGCCAAGTTCGGTTTTAAGTATTAGACATTGAACAACATCACAACCTAAGCCTATTGACACTTTCTGGGCATTCTAGCTATATCCAGATTAGACATACAGCCCAGTTTAGTATTGAGATTATAATAATATTAAAATATTAATATTATTATAATATTGATTTAGGAACTAGTGATAGCAAATCGAACAAAACACGAGCTGACACAGTGCCGATTATCTACTAAACAGTGAGTTTCATGACCCCACTTTCTGAACTGTTTTACGAACTTTTGGGGTGAAAAGCATGTTTGATTACGTATACATATCTGAAACTTGAAATGATGTGAATTATCTAAGTGCTAACACACGAAAGTCCCCACGATCACAGTGATTAACTTCGAGCCAGTGGCTAGTGAATAGTACTATTGGTTTGACAAACCCAAACGGAATCGGCCCGGTTGCCGTGTCACATAACGCCGTTTGCACATGACCATATTTATACAAACAAGCTATGTAGTGTTAGACATAGCTACCAGGGCATGTGGTGGGCGGAAGGGGAGCCACAGTGGTTGATTGAGCGTAGGAAATGGATGCACGCAGCACATACAGTCAAGGATTCACTGTAGCTTAGCATAATTACATCATTTACATATATACATATTTATATCATAATTACAAGTGTTAGCTTGTGAATATTCATAACTGTTTTCTTAAAACTCGTGAAACTCACCAACTCCAGTAGTTGACCCATTTTTAAACTGCTTTTCAGGAATGGTACCAAAGTTGGAATAATGTGATGATGTGCTACCTTTCGTGGATCGTTCTTGATGCTATGTGAATAGACGCAAGGTTATTAGTACAAATAGAATAGTGTAACAAACATATTTTGTTGTAACGCCTAGTTGTGAACGAAGATAAATCAATGTAATATAATGTAAATTAGTGTGTAATATTCTTTATAGACAATGTTGTTGATACCAGAGGTGTCTGTTACATTCCCGTTTTACGCTTTCGCATTGTGCTAGTCGGGGTGTGACAAAATAGATAAACTTGTGGTTTTCCAAGTAGATGTAGCATCTCAGATTTTTCATATTCGTATTCCTATTTTTTTACGCATCTCGGGAATGTAATTTGAACCTTTTGTATTAATAAAAACTTGAATTTTATTTGGTTTAACCTATTTTATATTCTCACAACTTTCAAACTCGTCAAACTGTGCTTAAATCCTAAAACAACTTAAAATGGCTAAAAATCGCATTTATAGTAGTACTGTTGGTGCATGTTTTGTAACAGATGATCTTTTGTGTTTGTTAGAATTGAGAGCAACGGTCAAAGGGGAGACTGTTGGTGCATTTTGTGACCGTCGCTATGCAATTCAGACCAGCGGAACGCCACAGGCGAAGTTAGCACAACTTTGCCTTAGGCGAAGTTAGAACAACTTCGCCAACGGCGAAGTTGTAACAACTTCTGCCTTAGGCGAAGTTATCACAACTTCGCCATAGGCGAAGTTATGAACAACTTCGCCTACTGGCCCAAGCCCAAGCCCGAGAAGATGTTTTGTCTATATATATGTGTGTCTTGTTTAGGTTTTGTATCCAGTAATTCAGTGAGTTTTGTGTCCAGTTCAAGTAGAGAGAGAACAAACAGAGAGAGAGTGTCGTTAGGGACGACCCGAGGTAGAGCTCACCTCGGGTCGGACGTGTTTCTGTTTATGTTACGGTATATAACGTGTTTGATTATTATATTATAAAGATCTGCAGATGTGTTTTATCCCGTTCTTGTATTTGTTCGTGTATTTGTTCGTGTACGTGTTTGTGTTCTTTATCTTTATACCAATAAACGAGTCTAGGAGGATTCCGCACTCCTAGACCTCGTGCGGATCTCGTATCGATCGGCGACGTCCCCGGGGGAACCTACAAGTAGATGAGCTGTAGAGGTGATGAGTTGAGGACCAAGCGTCGAGAAGACCGAGACGATGATCCCAATGCACCGGAAGGTGCAGGTGGTGAGCTGCCAAGAACCTCTCAAGCTCTTGGGGCTTCCACAGCTGAGGGGGAGTCTACCGAAGCGGCTGGTGGTGATGATGTAGTGATGGTGGAGGATGACGTGATCGATGCGCTGAAGGAACTTGATGATGACATGTTCAGCGACGATGTGTTATTTGATGAAGATGTTCTGCCAATCAGTGAGATTGAAAAGATTGGTGCAGAAATTGTGGTAGAGAATGTGATAGAAGAAGGGGAGATTGTTGAAGAAAACGTTGAACACGAGATCCCTGAGGTTGAGAAAGCCGATGTGAGGGCTGAGATGGATGAGACTACTGAGTGGGAGGAGCAGCCTAGGTGGAAGGAAGGCTGTGCTCATTGGTTTATCAAGACCAAGAAGCCTGCTGTTCCAGCCATGTTCAAGAAGAGCTATAACATTAAAGGCTATGCTGAGGCGAAGAAGGGAATCATCTGTTGGATTTATGATGAACAGATCAAGTTATTTGTGGTAAAACGTTATGATGGCATTCAATACTTCAAGAGAATGTTGAGATCTTTCAACACGTTGCCGGAATGCGAGGTGAAAGATTTGGGCAGGTTGGGCCTGATAAACAGAAGTGACAACAATATGGCAAGAATGATTGAGAAGATTGTGTGGAAAGAAGGCGTAAAAGAAAAGAAGTTTGAACTATTAAAGCCACAGAAGGGAAAGCTCGTGGAGGATACAGAGAGGGGATTGAGAGCAGATGGCAAGCCATGGATGGTGATGAAGTACAAGCCGATCCGATGCATCAAGGAGGTTCCAATGAAGAATATGCCTCAAGATGTGTTGAAGAATCTAAAATGGTGGTACGTTGATTGCCAGACTGCTGAAGCCGTGATGGAAGACGAAGATGAACAAGAAGTGCTGAGGGTGTATGACCCGATGCATCTTGTTAACTTATCGAAAGCTGATTTGCAAGCGTTGAACGAAAAGAAGATATTCTATATTCCTGCTTGGAAGGATGAAGCAAGGAAATATCAGCGAGTGGTCACGGTGTGTGTTAGAGAAGGAGTGCACGCATGAAGATACAGGATTACAAGACAAGAGCTGAAAGATCAAGATATGAAGCTACTGCCAAGGGGGAGTCTGTTGGTGCATAGATGTCAGTAGTTCATATGTATAAAGTCTGTAATCGAGTCTGTAATATTGTTTATGTAATTGTTTGTGTAACAGCGAAGTTGTTGACAAGTTCGCTTAGGCGAACTTGTTAACCAAGCGAAGTTGTTGACAAGTTCGCCTAGGCGAACTTGTTCAACGAGCGAAGTTATAGACAACTTCGCCTGAGGCGAAGTTGTCGTGTATTTAAGTTACCTACGGGTTACTGTTTGAAGTTCGGTTTTTGATAGTTCGTTTCAGAGTTCGTGATAGTTGTGATCATTTCACGTGTCAAGTGTCTGTAATAGACGTGGTTCGAGTTATAATATAACGTGGTTTCGTTTGCATCGTGTGTTCGTGTTTTACGTATTCTACGCTCGTAACTACCCACGCAGGGATTCCGCACCTGCGTAGATAGCGATATCCCGTGTAAGATCCGTCCGGGAACCTACAATTGTGAGGTTCGGGATTTCACGCGGGTGTAGAAAACGTCTCGTTTGACCTATTCGCGGGACGCGTTTTCGTTGGGATTGTGTTATACTCACCTTATACAGTCATATTCAAGCCGTTACACCGACCGGAAACTGCTAAATCGTCGAAAACAGATCTGAATATTTTCAGTGTTCTTCGGGCGAAGTTGTTGTTCTTCAGGCGAAGTTGCCGTCACTGGAAGTAGGGTTTCGGCGAAGATATAAGGTTAAGCGAAGTTATCCACAACTTCGCTTACCTCATAAGTTCGCCTAAGCGAAGTTATTCTCAACTTCGCTTACCTCCTAAGTTCGCTTACCTTAAGCGAAGTTATTCTCAACTTCGCCAAGTCACGCGAATTTACAGATTTTCCAGCGAAGTTAACACTTAAGCGAAGTTATCCTTAACTTCGCCTATAGTACTGTTTGGAAAAATTTTTGTTTTTTCCGGGTTTTTCGTGTTTTCGAGAAGATGTCGCCGATTAACATCTCAGAGTTAGTCAAAATGGAAGTTGAAGCGGGGTCGGCTACTAAGGCCCCAAGGTTGATGAAAGGAACAGACTTTGTAGCGTGGAAAGATAGATTCATTCAGTATATTAAATACCAGGATGCAAAGATGTGGGTGTGCATCCAGGATGGATATATTCCACCAACAATGGAATACGAAGGTCGGGATGTGATAAAGAAGTACAGCAAGATGGAGGAAGAAGAGAAGAAGATGTATGAGGCCGAGAGCAAGGCCCATGCCGCAATTACAATGGCTCTTCCTCAAGAGATTCTCCATACATTCCGGAAGTACACTTCTGCACGAGAGCTTTGGGATGCTCTTGAGAATAGATTCGAAGGGAACGTGGGTATTCGTGCCTCGAAGATTAAGTTGTTAAAGACCCAGTTCTCTGTCTTCAAGTATTTGAAGAACGAATCGCTCGATGATATTATCACCCGATATTATCATCTGATGACAGAGCTGAACAACTATTCTATTGCTTACAGAGAGGAGGAAATAGTTGAGAAGCTTCTCGAAGCTCTCCCACCGAAGTGGGAAATGTACACTGTTCTAATGAGGGAAGACAAAGACTTTCCTAATTTTGACTTGGAGATAGCAGTAAACAAGCTCAGAACCTTTGAGCTTAATATGGTTCGGAAAGAAACACCAACGGATCAGGTTCAAGACCCTGGTATGTATGGTGCCAAAGTTAACTCAGGCTCAAGTTCGAAGTCTGAATCTGCTGCTTACTACTCCAAAGGAGAGTCAAGTTCTAACTCTTCTCATGAAGGAAATGTGTCAGTAAACATGAACGGTGATGTTTGCTTTGTTGCTGGAGGATCAAGTGCTGCGAAACCTCAAACATCCAAGAGTAGTTTCTCTCCCAGTGCTTCAAGCAATAACTACACTAAGATGCCAATGAGTGTCAAATCTGCTGAAGAGCAGTTTGCAGTCTATGCATCTTTTATTGCTTCTTACGAGAACTACATACAAGGGAAGATTGTGGACCCTGCTGTTTTGGAAGAAGACTATGACCAGATCGATCCTGATGATCTGGAGGAGATGGATCTGCAGTGGCAGATGGCGATGATAGTCAGAAGAGTGAAGCGTTTCATGAAGAAGACTGGCAGAAAGTTCGTAGGTGGAAAGCCAGGATTTGACAAGTCAAGGGTGAGGTGTTACAATTGCCAACAGAATGGACACTTTGCAAAAGAGTGCACTAATGCACGGGTAGAACGTAGTCAGGGGAGGACTACACAGCAAAGTGGGAATAACAATGGGAATAATGCCATGATGTCTGATGCTGGTGAATACAACTGGAACATGTTCTCTGGAGAACTCTTTGAGCAGGCACACATGGCGAAGGTTGCAGCTGAAGAGTGTATGAAAGCTGCTGAGAATGAAAAGGCTTTCATGGCTGATGACCGGAACTCCGAGGTATGTACTAAACCTATCTGTACTAAATGTGAGAACTTGTCTGAACAGCTTGCTACAATTACTGATCAGTATGTTAAATTGGATGCCGAATTTAAAACCTTGAAAGAAGATCATCATTTTACAAAGATAAGAGAAAATAATTATAGAATAAAAATTAAAGCGTGTGAAAAGGACGTTAAAAGTTTAAAAACAAAATTAGCTGAGAAAATTGATGTGATCGATCTAAGCTACGAGGTTTTAGAAGAGAAAACCAAGTTAATTGCTGAGAAAGAAAAGCAGATTGCTGATCACCAGGTAAAAGTGGTGGAACTAAATAGGAAACTGGAGCAATTCCGGAATTCCTCTGCTATTCTTGATCACCTCGTCAGTGATCAAGGTTCCTCACCTAAGAGGGGAGGAATTGGTTACCATGAGGTTCCACCACCATATAACCATAATTATACTTTCAATCCTAGTGTTCAGGAATCTGTTAATTTTGTAGCTGATCAGACAGGTACTGCTAAGGAAACTGGTAAAGTACCGGAAGTTAGTAAAGGCGAAACAAGTTCGCCTGTCTCAAAAATTAAAATTTCAAGTCCAGTCTCATCTGATTCGGATAAGTCATCCGAGTCGGGTAAGACAAAAGAGAAGGAAGTATTACCCACTAGTGGAGAAAAGGTTAAATCAACTCAAAAGAGTACTCCACTCAACCCATATGTCCCACCTTATGTGAGACGTACGGGTGGTAATACTGCCTCCACATCTAAAACATCTGCTGAAAAGAAAGCTGAATATAGATGTTGTTTTAGATGTAATCAAACAGGGCATCTTGTTGCTGATTGCCCTCTGAAGCAGCGTTTTAGAGAGGTGAGGCCCTCGAAAACTGAGACTAAGGTTTTTAGTAATCGTTTAAATGTTAAAAATGAAAACCATTCAAATTTGAGATATACTACCGGTTTTCAAAGAAACACATCTCGTTTTTACACTACTAATAACCAAACCAACTGCTATAATTCTTTTAATTCTCTTAATGTTCGTCAGATTGGTTGGCCTCACTATCAGTCTCCAAGGAGGTATCCTGTTAGGACTCGTGAAAATTTTCCTAATGCTAACTATGGTCAGCCAAGGAGTGTGAGTTCTGTTAAGAAGGTTAGTCGACCCAAGACCAAGAGGTCTTGGGTCCCCAAATTTTAATAATCTTTTTGTTTGTGCAGGAACAGTTGAACAGGGCGTCCAAGAATCTTTGGGTTGTGGACAGCGGCTGTTCCCGGCACATGACTGGTAACAAGGATTTGTTACAAGATTTAAAACCTGTTCAGGGGGCAAGAGTCAGTTTTGCCGGTGAGAGTGGTGGCAGAATAACTGGAAGGGGTACGGTAACTAACGGGAAAATGACGTTAGAAAATGTGAATTTTGTTGAAGAACTTAAGCACAATCTGCTGAGTGTGTCGCAGATTTGTGATAAAGATTATACCGTACACTTCACGAAGACTGATGCGATTGTGTTAAAGGCTGGTTTTCAAATACCAGAGGAGTGGATAGTAATGAAGGCTCCACGTGATCGAAATACTTATATGATGGATTTAAGTTCAACTGAGATGTCAACGGAAGAGTCGTGCCTTTTGACGAAAGCAAGCGAATCGGAATCTGAACTGTGGCACAGGAGAATGGGGCACATTCATCTTCGAAAGATGAACCATATCATCAGACATGGACTTGTGTTGGGTGTTCCCTTAAAAAGTTTCAATTTTGAAGACAAATGTCTTGCGTGCAAAAAGGGAAAGCAGCACAAGAAGTCCCATCTCACCAAGAAAGTAAACTCAATTGCCAGTACACTAGAGCTGCTTCACATGGATCTCTTCGGTCCTGTGAATGTAAGAAGTCTAGGTGGTACAACTTATTGCTTGGTGATCACTGATGATTACTCACGATACTCGTGGGTATACTTCCTGAAATCGAAGGACGAAACGGCTCAACTGGTGAAGAATCTGATTACCAAAGTTGAGAACATTATGGATAAACGAGTGAAGTTCATCAGAAGTGACAATGGTTCCGAGTTTAAAAATTTTGAAATGGAGATCTTCTGTCTGTCAAGAGGGATTGAACACCAATTCAGCGCTCCGTATACTCCGCAACAGAATGGAGTGGCTGAAAGGAATAATAGAACTTTAATTGAAGGAGCCAGAACAATGCTGGCTGATTCGAAGCTTCCGGTGGTGTTCTGGGCTGAAGCTGTTTCTACAGCTTGCTATGTCCTGAATAGAGTGTTAACGGTAAAAAGACTTAATAAAACATGCTACGAGCTGATGCATGGAAGAAAGCCCAATTTGTGTGGACTTGAAGCTTTCGGGTCCCCGTGTTCAATTTTAAAGGCACATTCAAAGTTTGGTGAAGCAGCCGATGAAGGAATCTTAGTCGGCTATGAAGTTGGGACTCCCAACAGGCGTGTCTTTAATACAACGAACGGCAAGGTTGAAGTGGTATGTAACACCGACATTACGAGTTACAGATCGCCAAGACCGAGCATCGGGCCTCCTGGGATTTTCGACTATGATAGGCTCTTCAAGTCTTTTAACATACCTGATTTGGTTCGTACAGAAGAAGAAGAACGTGTTGCTACGAAGATGATTCTAGATGAGGAGGAAATTTTGGCACATAGACAGCTATTTGATGATTGTCAACCTTCCTCATCAAATTCTATCGGTTCCCCTGCTGTCTCTCCTGAAGAAGAGTTTATCAATCCTTTTCACTCTCAGCCAGAAACAACCATTGATGAGCTCTCTACTAATTTAGAAGATAATTTGCATGTCGGTGCTGTGCCGACCACGAGAATTCACAAAGATCACCCTCTGGAGAATGTTATAGGTGATGTGTCCTCCAGTGTACAAACCAGAAGTAGCTTGAATGAGCACACCTGTGTTTATACAAGCATTAAGGAAACGGGTATAATGAACGAATGTTTGTACTCATGCTTTATTAGCCAGATTGAACCGAAAAATTATCTAATGGCTCTTAAGGACAGCTCGTGGGTTGATGCCATGCAAGAAGAGTTGGCTCAATTTAAGAAGATGGAAGTTTGGACTTTGGTTGAAAAACCAAGGAATGTGCATGCGATAGGCACAAAGTGGGTGTTCAAGTGCAAGAGAGATGAAAAGGGGATTATTATAAGAAATAAGGCGAGGCTGGTCGTTAAAGGATTTAATCAGCAAGAGGGGATAGATTATAATGAAGTGTTCGCTCCGGTGGCCAGGTTGGAAGCGATAAGATTGTTTTTGGCGTTTGCTGCTTTCAAGAAGATGAAAGTGTTTCAGTTGGACGTGAAGAGTGCGTTCCTCAATGAGAAAGTTGATGAGGTTGTGTATGTTGAGCAACCTCCGGGTTTTCCTGACCCAGACTTTCCTGATCATGTATACAAGCTGAGCAAGGCGCTATATGGATTACATCAGGCACCTCGTGCCTGGTATTCAACGTTGTCGGACTACTTGCTAGAGAATGGTTTTGAAAGGGGTTTGATTGACAGCACACTGTTTGTGAAGAGAGATGAAAGTGACTTCCTGCTAGTTCAAGTCTACGTGGATGACATCATATTTGCTGCATCAAGAGTCTCCATGTGTCAGGAATTCGAGGCCGTCATGAAGAAAAGATTTGAGATGAGTGCCATGGGTGAACTAACGTTCTTTTTAGGTTTGCAGGTTGATCAAAAGAAGGATGGGATGTTCATTCATCAAACAAAATATGTTCATGATGTCCTCAAGCGTTTCAAGATGGAGGACTCTTCTCCATTTGACACTCCAATTTGCGTCAACCACAAGTTGGGAGCTGAAGTAGACGGTGACGCAGATGTGGACCCAACTCTGTATCGGGCTATAATAGGTTCTTTGATGTATTTGACTGCTTCTAGGCCTGATATAATGTTTTCTGTTTGTCTTTGTGCTCGTTTTCAGGCAAACCCAAAGGAATCTCACATGAAGGGTGTGAAGAGGATTTTGAGGTATCTCAAAGGCAAGCCGAAGCTAGGGTTGTGGTACCCGAAGGGAGGAGACGTGGAACTGGTTGCTTATACGGATTCTGATTATGGAGGATGCAATCAGAGTCGGAAGTCGACTACAGGAGGATGTCAGTTTCTCGGTGGAAGATTAGTTTCCTGGCAGTGCAAGAAACAGACATCAGTCGCAATCTCAACGTGCGAAGCTGAATATATGGCAGCATCCAACTGCTGCTCTCAGGTTTTGTGGATTCAGCAACAATTGCGCGACTATGGTCTGAATTTCTCACTCACTCCTATTTTAATTGATAACACTGCTGCCATCTCAGTAATTAACAATCCCGTGAAACATAGTAAAACTAAACATATTGACATTCGTCATCATTTCATATGGGATTGTGCTGAGAAGAAACTGATTAAGGTCGAAAAGGTCGATACGCTAGAAAATTTCGCTGATTTATTTACAAAAGCGTTTGATAAATCCAGATTTCAAAACCTAATTGAGCTGAACGGGATGATCAATCCCGAGTAACCATGTTTTTATTGTGTTTATTAAAAAAAAAAAAAAAAAAAAAAAACGTCACTATTGCTTAAAATTAGTCGGTTATCTCAGTTTGATGGACATATCCTCGGATATGTTTTGGTCCTCGTTTCTACTAGTAGAGAATGAGGGTCGCCATTAACCAGACGACTGAAAGTGACCGGGGCGGTTATGATGTGTTTTCTTTCTGTCGCTGAAAATTAGTCGGTCATACTTAGTTAGAAGGACACATACTTGTATGTGGTCGGTCCAGTTGATCCATTGGATCTTCAGGATTGCCGTTTACCTGAAGACTTTGACGTGATTGGGGCGATTGAAGTCAAATTTTTTTTTAGAGGGAAATGAAATTACTTTTCAAGTCTACTACTTCGTATGAAGTACCTTTGCTATGTTAAACGGAAAATTGATCCAACCATGGAAAATGATAGATATACTAACTTTGTGTGCTTAACTAGTGAAGTTATTAGGCTTAAAAGGCTTTAGGACAATCATTGTATGTCATGGTAACTTTTTATGGTGCGTAAAAGTGGATGTGATACAAACTAATTTTACTTGATTTTACGTGGAAACTCCTTAAGAGTTTTGCGTGTCTTCATATATATATTTTCGAATGATAGGCAGAAAAGCGATTACCCAGTC
Source organism: Bidens hawaiensis (assembly GCF_021521415.1). Classification (NCBI taxonomy): domain Eukaryota; kingdom Viridiplantae; phylum Streptophyta; class Magnoliopsida; order Asterales; family Asteraceae; genus Bidens; species Bidens hawaiensis. The sequence goes on from NW_027491247.1 coordinate 34,568, forward strand.
ATACACGAGCCCATGTGTGTTCTGATTCCCGTGAATAAAGCGTTTCAAGACACTGCAGTGATCCAGATTCGGGACTTGCAGTTAATTTCTACTTTGAAGTCTATGTTGTTAAAAAAAAAAAAAAAAAAAAAAATATTTGGAGTTATTGTAACATATTAGTGATCATAAAATCAAGACTTCTCTATCTTAGAGTAAGAAGAAGAACGGGAACCAGTTGGAGAGTACATACAAATTAATCAGACACTATGGGTCGAAGTCAATTCGGGGTGACTTGGGGAAAGCCAAATACGCTTTGAGGATAGATAGGAGGCATCAATATTTCTGAGTTGTTGCCCACTTAAATTTTAAGGATTAATTGAACCTAACTCGTATCACAGAAACGATGAAAACCACTTTAAGTTATACCTGCTTACAACCTGTCTCTATATGTCATAATACAGCTAAACACGAATCTATGTGACAGTCACGTAGCTAGTATGATTCCTGTTCGGGTCTTTTCTAAAACGTAGCAGTCCCTATCGAGACTGAAATTTGATCCCTTATACTTTAAATTTATTAAGTTTTTGTACTTAGATAGTTTTATGATTGTTTATCTGGTTACTTAGAATTGATCATGTCGTTTACTTCTTAAAGGACAACTGTTAAAATCTTAAGGGTTAAATTTGAAAATTTTAGGCGATGTTGTTGAATAGGCGAAGTTGTGAATAACTTCGCCTAGGCGAAGTTATCTGTAACTTCGCCTGTATAACTCCGCCTCTATATAAAGGATTTTAAGGGTCAAACTGTTCATCAGATTATCAAGCGAACTTATCCGAAAATTTCCGGCGAAGATATACATATTCCGGCGAACTTGTTTCGATTTCGATTTCGACCCTTTTTCTCAGTTTCGTTCATAGATTCGAGGTGTGTGTTATTGATTAACCGTATATCCATCGACAGTGGTGCTTTTCATAGGTCGTTTTGAACGGTTTCGTGACCTCGGTCCGGTGACCTTTCATAACCGAGATTTACAAGCTTGTATTACGTGTTCATGGACAAACTGTTCGTCCACATAACCTTAATATCAAGTGTTTTTGAGTTCTTCATCGTCAAACCTTTGCCGAATCATCGGATTCCGACTGTTAGAATCTTAACAGTCGCCGATTCAGTTCAGGCGAAGTTAGGGTTTCGGCGAAGTTATCCGCAACTTCGCCTGACGATTAATTTCGCCTGAGGCGAAGTTATCCGCAACTTCGCCTAAGGCTTAATTTCGCCTAACCCTTATCTTCGCCTGAGGCGATGTTGTGAAGAGGCGAAGTTATCACTAACTTCGCCCAGACCTTTTTACTTAAAATTAATTAGACGAACTTAAAGATGAAGCGAAGTTGTTCCCAACTTCGCCTCATCTATAACTTCGCCTATACAGGTTTGACCACAACTTCGCTACTGGTAATCAAGCGAACTTGTGTACAACTTAAACGTTTATCTAACTTGGTCCGTTTTGTGCAGATATGGCTGCTGTTGGAGGTGCAGGTGATGACGGTGATGATCAAAGACAATTCTTTCCAGCCCATAACCAGTTCATAACACTTGACCCAGATGCAAAGGGCGTGGAGGATTATAGGGAGATAATTACTTTTCTCCTGCGCTCAAGGATTTATCATGCAATAACGACGACCCTGCCCATTTCGCTACCGAATATTGAAGACTTTTGGCAGACGGTAGAGTATGATTGCCGGGTTGAGCCCCCGGTCATGCGAGCCACCGTTAACGGTCAAGTCGTTCAGTTTTCTTCTGAACATATACGGGTGGCGTTGCAGTTTGGTGAAGAAACGAGGGATGACCCTACGGAGTTTGTTGCGCCATTCCGTGATGGGGCGTTCCTCAGGATGGGATATTCGGGTCTCTTAGGAGACACTCAACGGAGGAAGGGGTTCCTTTTAGATCAGTGGCGCTTCCTTATGCACGTCATGATCGTATGTATGTCAGGACGGAAGGCAGGCACTGATGGAATGGGTGCGACAATGCAGTCTGCTATGACTGCATTGACTTACAATAAAAGATATTCGTTCAGCCAGATGATCTTTTACGAGATCGACAGGCAACGAAGGGCTGTGGCGCGTGAGCGGTTTACAATGTATCCTCGATTTCTACAGATGATTTTCAATCATGTGGCTCCGACGCTGCCTCAACGACGCCCTATACGATACGTTGAAAGTGTGACAAAACGTATCTTTGCACAGTGTCGCACGTCTAGCGCACGAAGCAAGCCTGAGCTGCGTCCCAGGCATACTCCGCTCTTTGGGTATCTTATAAACCCGGAGTATGTGCCTGCGGCAGGGGACGAGTTCAGAGACCCAAGACAACAACAGGCGGCAGCACCCCAGGCTGTATCAGCTGCGCCTGCTGTATCTGCTGCTGGCACAGCTGCAGAGATTGATCTTGACGCCATATTCGGCGGGCAAGGATTGTTTGATATGGACCGATTTGATCCACATGAGAATATTCAAGTCTCGGGTCCACAGGCAGACTTTGATGATGTCATGGAAGAGGCTAGACAGATAATGGTAACACATGAGAGAACGGTTGGGAAACAGAAGAGAATTGTTGACGATGACGACGAGGAAGATGATGAAGAAGAAGCTGTGCAGCTGGTGAGAAAGCGCTCACGAAGGGAAACGACAGGTATGGGTGTAGGAGCCGAAGAGACTTCAAGGTTTGCACGTTTTGCTCCACCTGCCTTGTCTGGTATGTCCCTTGTTCCTACCTCTGTGCAGGTATCGAGTAGAAGCGCTACGGTTGTTCCCGTAGTGGATACATCGTCGACTGACATTCCATCGGTCACGGCCGTCCAGACGTCGGCTCCAGCAATTGTGTCTCTACCACCTCCAACGCTTACTCCATCGGTGGTAGTAGCACGATTTGTTGAGTCTACGGTCACCACTACTGCAGGAGTATCGGGTACGGTACCACCTGCGGACACGCCCTCTTCTGACTCGGAACGGATAGCTTCACTAGAGCGGATTGTAGCTGAGCAGTCAAAGACTATTCAAAGCCTAGTGGAAGCAAATCAACTGCAGGCATCCCTCGTGGCTGAGCACGGGAAAATAATAGATGCCTTGAAGGTGTTCTTGGCATCTCAGGGGGAGATGAGCTGTAGAGGTGATGAGTTGAGGACCAAGCGTCGAGAAGACCGAGACGATGATCCCAATGCACCGGAAGGTGCAGGTGGTGAGCTGCCAAGAACCTCTCAAGCTCTTGGGGCTTCCACAGCTGAGGGGGAGTCTACCGAAGCGGCTGGTGGTGATGATGTAGTGATGGTGGAGGATGACGTGATCGATGCGCTGAAGGAACTTGATGATGACATGTTCAGCGACGATGTGTTATTTGATGAAGATGTTCTGCCAATCAGTGAGATTGAAAAGATTGGTGCAGAAATTGTGGTAGAGAATGTGATAGAAGAAGGGAAGATTGTTGAAGAAAACGTTGAACACGAGATCCCTGAGGTTGAGAAAGCCGATGTGAGGGCTGAGATGGATGAGACTACTGAGTGGGAGGAGCAGCCTAGGTGGAAGGAAGGCTGTGCTCATTGGTTTATCAAGACCAAGAAGCCTGCTGTTCCAGCCATGTTCAAGAAGAGCTATAACATTAAAGGATATGCTGAGGCGAAGAAGGGAATCATCTGTTGGATTTATGATGAACAGATCAAGTTATTTGTGGTAAAACGTTATGATGGCATTCAATACTTCAAGAGAATGTTGAGATCTTTCAACACGTTGCCGGAATGCGAGGTGAAAGATTTGGGCAGGTTGAGCCTGATAAACAGAAGTGACAACAATATGGCAAGAATGATTGAGAAGATTGTGTGGAAAGAAGGCGTAAAAGAAAAGAAGTTTGAACTATTAAAGCCACAGAAGGGAAAGCTCGTGGAGGATACAGAGAGGGGATTGAGAGCAGATGGCAAGCCATGGATGGTGATGAAGTACAAGCCGATCCGATGCATCAAGGAGGTTCCAATGAAGAATATGCCTCAAGATGTGTTGAAGAATCTAAAATGGTGGTACGTTGATTGCCAGACTGCTGAAGCCGTGATGGAAGACGAAGATGAACAAGAAGTGCTGAGGGTGTATGACCCGATGCATCTTGTTAACTTATCGAAAGCTGATTTGCAAGCGTTGAACGAAAAGAAGATATTCTATATTCCTGCTTGGAAGGATGAAGCAAGGAAATATCAGCGAGTAGTCACGGTGTGTGTTAGAGAAGGAGTGCACGCATGAAGATACAGGATTACAAGACAAGAGCTGAAAGATCAAGATATGAAGCTACTGCCAAGGGGGAGTCTGTTGGTGCATAGATGTCAGTAGTTCATATGTATAAAGTCTGTAATCGAGTCTGTAATATTGTTTATGTAATTGTTTGTGTAACAGCGAAGTTGTTGACAAGTTCGCTTAGGCGAACTTGTTAACCAAGCGAAGTTGTTGACAAGTTCGCCTAGGCGAACTTGTTCAACGAGCGAAGTTATAGACAACTTCGCCTGAGGCGAAGTTGTCGTGTATTTAAGTAACCTACGGGTTACTGTTTGAAGTTCGGTTTTTGATAGTTCGTTTCAGAGTTCGTGATAGTTGTGATCATTTCACGTGTCAAGTGTCTGTAATAGACGTGGTTCGAGTTATAATATAACGTGGTTTCGTTTGTATCGTGTGTTCGTGTTTTACGTATTCTACGCTTGTAACTACCCACGCAGGGATTCCGCACCTGCGTAGATAGCGATATCCCGTGTAAGATCCGTCCGGGAACCTACAAGTACATAGACTATTTTTGCCAAAAATAAAGAAAATTAAGCCTCAAGTTAAGTCTTATAATGTCATAATAAGTCCAAATTTTTTTTCTTGTTGTCATGGCCAAAATCTTGATGTTATTTGGCTTGATTTTGTAATTAACCGCTTATTTCGTTTTCTAATCGAGTTTATTACTTCTTAAATGCATTATAACTCTCAGTATTTAATCAAAACCCATCTCTAAACCCTAAAAACTACTAATTTCAAGCCTTTCTTCCCGTATCCCATGAAATTCCCCTTTCCTTTATCAATTTCATATGTTTGTTCAAGTTCTTTTATCTACGGTTTGACTTTGATGTTCAAGACCACTTTTACCTTCATTATATTTTATTCCATTCATCGTTTGGGTAAGTTGTCTTCATGAAAACGTTTCTTTTTATCTAACTAACAAAATCCTTCAATCAATATTATTGATTGATGGGGTTTTGTCAGTCAATTGGACTCCGACCCGGTTAAGGGCAAATTGGTCAACAAAGTTGACCAATCGATTTCTATCACTTCTGGTCGGAACTAGCTTTTGATCCGGAAGACTTTTAGTTTTATATCGAGTTTTGAATGTACTGACAAAAAACCCGACTTCTAACTCACTGTTCGGATTCTGGTCAGTACCAGCTCGCTTATTTATTGAAAATCTCATAACCGGAGTTCTAGACATCTGTTTGAATTGATTCCTACGGCTATGTTCTCGGTTTTAATTGTAGTTTATTGTCTCTAAGTTTTAGGTCTGTTCAAATTAATTCAGTCAGCGCGTTATAGGACGGTTTACTCGTTTATTCTTATTATCTTGCAAACTCGCCTAAGTAATAAGGTGAGAAGTCACTCCCCATTTTTTTACAGCTTTTAAATGTTTTGTAGACTCTTGCGTACTTATCAGTATTTACATATTATATATTATTCGCACTAGCAAACTGTGAGTGTTGTGTGTTATCAATTAAATGCTAATCGCTTAATTGTTTAATTATCTACTTTATCGCATTCGAAGAGGTCCATCATAATCACATTAAAGTATGATCATACGTCGTCTTAGTAGCCAAAGCTCGATGCGCTAGGCGATGGTCAACCGACACCCTTATTTGTATTTGCTTGTCATAGTAGCCAAAGCCCGATTTGCTAGGCAATGGTCAACTGACACAACTATTTGCACATGGTTTGGTTGATTTATACTCACAATATCAGTTTTGCTCATTTTACTTATACATTATTATTAGTGTCAAAACTGGTGACTTTTCTCACTCAACCTCGTGTTGACAAATGTATATTATTTTGTATGCATTTGCAGGTTCTCTTTTGGTTTGAAGCTAAGATGAAGAGGCACTTAGAGAGACCTTAGTTAATAAAAGACAATTGTGTTCGAATAGTTGTTTAAAATAGATTGTTTGGTATTTTATTTACACTTTGTGTACATGATTGAAATTTTGAAATAAATCAATTAATTAGTTATTGTCATATTTGAATTGTATGATAGTACCTTGTGAGCTGTGAACCAACGGTTCGCACCCGGGCATTTCTGCCTTAGGTTGGGGTGTGACAGTAGATATAGAAACCAAAGCTCTGATGCCACTTGTAGGGACGCGTAGGACCATAAGATAGACGTGTAAGAACGTGTCCAATAATATATACTCTCAAATACTACGTGCGGAATCCATAGTATAGGTGAAAAACACAAGTAAATCTCTTTAACTTCTAATATTACTTGATAACAGCAAAGTACAAGATGAATATGACAATTTACAATGCAATTACTCTCTTGACCACTCACCTAAAACGTATAAGGCAAAATGCCTATTTAAAGGCAAGCCTTAGGCTTATACGCCGTGTACCTTATACAGCGCCTAAGTTATGCGCCATGTAAGTTACACGCTATATAACCTATTCGATTCAACATTGCAATAACATTCCAACTACTATCTAATACATACAAGACCTAAGAAATAGACATTATGCACTAACAAACACATGCAATAATTGAACTTAACCCTTTCAAAGTTTCAGGTTTTTCTTTGATTAACGACGAATTAAAATCATTTTTAATTTCACAAACAACCCATTCACAGTCATCATTCTCACGATAACAATCCTCAATCTTAACTTCTTCTGCAAATGAAGTAGAAACATCAAAATCGTTCATACATTTAAATACATGTTTAATTGGTTTAATTGAACATTTACCAATGGTCTCATTCATTTCCTTTTCGCCATAAACCATGTGCTTCTCCCTAACCTCTTCCTCTTTAGTTATTGGGAGGCTAGTGCGATTATCATTATATGGGGGATGCACATTACTAAAACCCAAACCCTTTACCTTGTTTATCCTTCCACTATAGCCGGGTTTCAATCATGTTTTCAACAAACTTATTAGATACATTGTATATCTTAAAATCGAAATCAGTGTTTTCAAATTTGGCTGTTTTACTTTACAATTTCTATTTTATATGCACCCAGTTCAGGAGTTAATTTAGCAATCTTGTTCTTTACATCTAAATAGTGATAACATTTTTCACTAAATTCCTATTTTAACCTAGAGATATCTTTCTTTTGGGCCTCTATATTTTCTTTGAAAACTTTATCATTTTTCTTTAGTGTAAAATTTTCACGTTTCATATCTTCAAAGTCTCTTATTAGGCAAGAATTATGCATCCTATATGACTATACTTTATCTATGCATGCTTGAGAACATAAATTATTTGTTACCTTAGTTGGCATGGAAGAAGCTGGAATGGTGTTTCCGATGTAGGAAATTGTCCTTGCAAACTTCGAAAACAGGCTAATTCCGGGAACCCTTGTTAACATGACAAAAAATTTTGAATCCCAAGAACCAAAGAAATTTGAGAACTAAGTTCAACACGATAACACAAGTTTAACCCGGGAACCTTTCTTATGGCCAAAAACTTCAAAAACCTGTGAAAATTGGTGACCGTAAACACCTTTTAATTCAAAAAGACATCTTCCGAGAACCTTGTTTCTTGATTCGAACGGCGGTAGACCTTTTGAAATGGCTGCCTTGTCGCTTGATGTACTAGGACGGATGCTTCCTTATTTCTTTCCACGCCTCAAATTTAGTAGAGGTGCTAGTTTGCTTGTTTGTTTTCCTTTTTAATTCCCATAGACTTAATTGACATGCTAGGTTGCTTGTTTAAATAATTAAGCACTGTGCTAAGTTGCTTCTTTTGTAATCCACAATTGTTCGAAAAACTTAGTTTGACTTCAAAAAATATCCAATCATAAACTCCAAAAACCCTTGATTCCGTCAACTGAACACCGAAAACTTAGTGAACCGGCAAACTTATCAATCAAGTCAAATCCCGAAAATTGGGGCATTTAAGATATTTCAAATTTTAGATAATTATTTTAATTTGCAAAACAAGATGCAGTTCTCGTTGATTCATGACGTGCTTGATTGATTCTTTTAATTGCCATTTGAATTTTCTATGATTTTCAACAAATATCACAAAGGTCAAGGATTCAGTCCTCAATAAGATCAATTATTGACTATAGAACCCAAAACCAATTAACCGGAATCTGAAAAATACATCAATCACCAAAATCTTCATAAAATAATAGCAAAAACAACATTAAATCCTTGAATCGATGATATCACAAACCCTAGCCATGAACGATTCGTGAAACTCTGATACCAATTGCAAGTTCTGAGATAGGATCTTTCAATGATACCAAGATGAGAAAATCTGTATGCGGAAACTAGAAGTCTTGGTGATTCAAGAACACAACAACAACGATTTGAATAATACACAGAGAGAAGTCAAAGCACACGTATATTAACGTCGGGTACTTAAGCCCTTGAGAGAAAATCGATTACAATGATACTGAATATGAGATGCCTAACCCTAACTCATGAATAAACAAAACTATATATAGGGTTTAGATAATCCATAACTGGCCAAGCCCATAAGCCCAACGAAATCCATAGGGATTTCGGTTATAATAAACCAAAACAAATCATATCAAATGCAAAGCTTAAACCAACTAAATTTTGTCCCAACATGAAGATCAAACCCTCCAGGGTGCACAAGGCCAAATGTTCCAAGTCAACCGCAACTAAGAATTCACGCTGCTCGAAGACCCTCATCGATTTCAACTTTTCCTTTTTTTTATTTCTTTTCAGTTTAATAAAATTGTGACGACTTTTTATTATTTATGTTATTGTATGAAGTTCTTATGTTTAACTCAATTTCTCAAGTCTATTTATCTATCATTATCTTTATCTATCTACCCTCATATATATATATATCATGCAATTTTGTTTTATTACTCAACTAGCGGCCTATGACTGGTCATCTAAAGAAGTAATCGTACTCATAGATATGGGCATACTTATCTAATAGATAGCGTATTCATACTTTTTGCTATCTATGACCGGTTATGACAAGCATTTATTGCTTATTAAAACCAGAATAGCTAACTAATAGAAGCTTATGTACAATTTTATATCAATTTTGCTAAATCACAATTTTCTCATTTATCTAAACTCAATTCATCTAAATTTTCATGTAATCTTGTTCAAATTTACATTCTTAACCCCTAAGGATTTCATTATCTCGATATTTTCAATCTTTAAACTTTCTTGTTTATTCTCATTTCAAGATTGTTTGTTGACTTTTCTAATAAAGACATCCTTTATTTTCAACTTGAAAGTTCGTTTATTTATTTATTTATTTATTTTTTTGTTGATAACATTTCGTATATATTTATGACGATATTCTAAGTTCATTGGTTAATTATTTTCCACAAAGATATATTTTAATAATTGATAACTTATGTTTTATAACCCAAACAATGGAAGAATTATGTGGACCATCCGACGATAAGGGTAATTACGGTTCGAAACATAATTATCCGAGTCCTCTCACGAAAATCATAAGCACGTACGATTGTGTGTCATAACTTAAACCCGAGGGTGCTTTGGGCAACGGCACAAATGTGAAAATGATAAGGGCATGGTGTATACGTCACTAGTACTTCCTATATATAAGTTCCCTTATTGTATTTTTATTTTGAGCTTTTTTCGGGCCACGCAAAATCCTAAGTTATGCTTATAATAAAAAAAAGTTCTTAAAAATTCTTGTATTTTTATTAAACGACTAGAATCATAGTTTTTCCTTACTTTCGGGATGTAATTTCCATAAGTAGAGAATTGCTATTTTCCAAACCTGAAAACCCGACCCGTTTAAAATTTTGATTTTCATGAAAAATTTTATTTTATTTTTTTTATTTGTTAAGTTACGACCTCGATTTCAAACACCATTTAACATATTTTACTTTAATCAAAGTTTAGGGGCTAAAATTGTCAAATTCTAAACTTTCTGCGAAAACTTGTTCTTTGGGTAATCGCATAATCAAATATAACAATATTCTCATTCAACATCTATATTATTATTATTATTATTATTATTATTATTATTATTATTATTATTATTATTAAATCATAAATTATTCATTTTAAGTTATCAACATCATTTTCATATGTGCAAATACTTGAATCTATGTTTATTTCATTGTTTATTTGTGTAATCGTTAATTTAAGCGTTGACCCAGATATGTCTAGATTAATATTGGAACATACAACCTAAATAATTATGGTTATCTTAAATTAGTTTTATCCTAAGTATTTTACTTGACATCTTTATTAAAAGAAAAACATCTTTTTAGCATACAAACACAACTTTCTCTCCAAAGCTTACCTATTAAACCTTCTTCTAATCACAACTATAAATACCCTCTCACTTTCATCTTTTTCCTTTGCTCATTCATACAATTATAAATATATTCTTCGTATTTTCTTTGTTCTTGATCATAATTTATGTGTTTGTTCTTTGTTCCCTTTTATTTCTCTTTTTGTTATAGTGGTTCTTAATCCATCATATAATTGAAGTAGATTGTCATTGTCTACTCAAAAACAATTAATTTTAGTAACTTAAATACCTATACTAGTACGGGTAAGTAAGGTCATCTCCTCAAGTACTCAAGGAAAGTGCAAATAGTTTTTAGACAGAATTACAGAAATTGTCCTTTATGTTTGTATCCAATTTCAGTGGTTGTCCTTTATCTTCAAAATTAATCTAATTTGTACTTTGTGTTTCCAAAATTTGGCATTGTTTGTCCTTTGACCCTATCCTAGTTAGTTTCTCTTGTTAAGTCTAGTCATGTGAGACACACACACATCCATCACGACCATCACCATCGTCACCCACCTCCACACCACCACCATCAGCATGAATCAACCACCACAAACAAGCACCACTGGAATTGTGACTACCATAACCACCGTCGGAACTACCACCACCAGCCCTAACATCGCCACCATCTTACCCATCGCCACCATCGGCAAGGTCACAGTCACCATCGGCATTACCGCAACCATAGTCGTGCCTCCGACAACTAATAATATCCAATCAAAACAACTCTATTCCGAAGCAAATTAAGTGTAAGTGCAAGGTGAACGGGGCTTCTTACTTCGGGTTACAATCGGTAACGATGGAGATTAATTACTGGCTTTAATTGATATAACAATAAACCAGAGCTGTTTAATTTGAAGTAATTGGTGATTGGGGTAATTGGTAGACACTATTGGTGATTTGGGAATTTTAGTGTTAATCATGAAACAACCACCGCTTTCAGCAATATGTGTCTAACCCATCAAATCCCACCACCAGATCCGAAGGCAGGAAGCGACGATGAACAAACCCATTTCAGTGATGGTCGCAGATCCGCCTGCCACTTCGGAAAAAGCCCCTGTGATGGGACATGTCAAAATCTTGAAACGTGGTGAACCCAATTACAAAAATTATAGAAACGCGGAGGCGGTGGCTGTATCGGAGAAGACAGCGGAGGTGGTGGCTGTGTCATGATGTTAGCTGGAGAAAGAAGGGGGGATGGGGTTCGAGGTGGTTTTCGTTGTCGGAGATTACGGCGGCGACGGTGGCTGCCGGAGAGCTTGGTGGTTGCTACCAGAGAGCTTGGTGGTGGCTGGAGGAAGAAGTGGGAGAGAGAGAATATAAATATATTTTAAATTTTCTAATTATTTTTGTTTATTTATTAAAATATTTTTTAATTAAATAGGTAAAATGACCAATTTTCCCTAATGTGCAAGGCACATGACCTGACTTAACGAGAAAAATTAACTGGGTTAGGGCCAAAGGAGAAACGTTGCAGGATTCTGAAACGTAAAGGACAAAACACATCAATTTAGAAGATAAAGGACCACGATAGAAATTTGGGATAAAGATGAAGGACAATTTCTGTAATTCTGTCTAGTTTTTATGATTTTTTAACTAATTCATTAACCAACCTAAGGTGGACAAATGATGTCAGACGGTTTGAAAGATTAATATTTAAAATAAAACGATTACTTTTGAATTTGTAAACAATAATAATAAAAGGTATTCACTCTAGGTTCAGGTAATGTGTCATTCAACTCAATCACAAATTCACCTGACTTGATTACGCAATAATTACTAGACCTATTAGTTTGATTGTGATGACAAACGATAATTATCCGGATTGTTGACTTAACTGAACTTAGTCTACCTAATTACCAGTTTATGTTATGAAGACCAATTAGATTGCAATAACCGATGATTAATAGTACAATGACACAAGAGCCTAACCCTAAGTGTTGATGAACACAACCAAACAAGTGATGCGATAATTAATAATCAGTAACACAAACTGTTTAAACAATCAAAGAATAAATCAAGCAAGATCAAATCATAAACTTAGTCAAACTCTTAGACATGAGACATAAGGAATCTGATCAGAAGTTAAACTACACAAACCCTAGCCTACAATAAACACGGGAACTTAGTCGAGCATCGACATGTCGTTTAAAACACTTATCTTTGAGAACATACAATCAATGGCTGAACCAAAAGCTTCGGGATGATGGAAATTTGTCTTAGGGTTCTTCTTCAGCTTCTAGAACAAGTGGTATGATGAATGGGGGCTTAAATGTGTTTATATAGTGATTAAGGTTAATTTCCTCATTTTAAGGCGGTTCGCATCACGCGAACGGGTAATGGGTCTATATTTCGCATAGTGCGAATGACAAAATAGTAGGGCTCAGTTTTGGGTTGGTTCGCACCGCGCGAACCAGAATCATCACAGTCCTTTGCGTCACACGAAGGACAAAAGAGACAGACCAAAAATTTTTCTTTCTTTATTTCTGCATCTTGAAGCATGCAATCTCAATCTCACACTTCTAAGCCTTCATTCCAAGCTCTTAAATCAACCCCTTAAGCCTCCATAGCATCCAATGTCCTGAAACATGTAAATATGTTTGAAGTACCATTCTTCATTCATTTATTTAACTAAATACAACTAATTAAAATAATATAAAACTTAACTTTTACCCGACCATCACATCCCCATACTTATCTTTTCGTCCCGAAAAAGACTTTGCAATGGAATCAGAATCAGAGATTATCTTTATAAAATGCTTTTAGATTATTTTAATTAAGCACGGAGTACACAAAAACCGTGATTGCCGATATTTTTGTCCACTTAAACCCAACCGCCGACAATTCAGACCTCTAATCATGTTTAGATTTTAATTCATGTTAACATTCAGTCTAAGGGTCTCACACCTAGAATCACAAATTCACCTAATTTGTTTCAGGCATGTCAAAGCTAAGATAAAACCATAAAGATTATTTTTACCAGCTCGACCTAAAAACCTGTAACTATCAAAATTTAATCTTCATAATGGATCAGCATAAGAATTAATTGAGCATTTTGTATTTTCACCATAATTTAGACCTCACCCATGGATGTTCTCACCATGGTTGCTAGCCCAGTGAGAAGCATATAAGTTGTTGGTCCTTATTCATGAATGTTCATTAATCCTCTCCTAGAGGCATATGAGTCAAGCTACCAACTCGAAAGAAACACATAGGTTGTTGGATTTTAATATTATTTTGATCCTCATCCATAGATGTCATATCCAAGTCACTATCCTAGAGGGAGACACATTAAATTATTAGATCTTTTTAGCTTTTTTTTATATATATTTTTATTCTCATTACTTAATATGCCAATAAAATTAAATTTTAAGATTTACAAGGCCCTAACCTACACTGGTGCTTATTCATTACATTAGACATTTCAGTTTTTCAGATTTCCTAAGATTAGAACCCACAAGATTTAATGATATTAATTATAGGTATATTAGTACATTCTCAGAAGCCTTTCACTATCGGCTGGGCCTAGCGAAACATCCCAAATTAAGTGCGTACTCGTTTTATTATCTCATATGTATAATAATTTTGAAAAACAATCTCCAATTTTTCTATCATTTACCATTATTGTGAAAAATTTCTTAATTCAAGGAACTTTTTAAACATTTAATTTTCTTACAATTTCTCCCTCATCCCCACACTTGAAGCAAACATTGTCCTCAATGTTTAAATTTGCATTCAAAAGAACATTAATATGGATGGGGTTAAAATTTCTTTTTGGTCAATTTTAAAACATGGCTTAATATGATGGTTCTATCTTAATATAAACTTATACAATTACACTCTTAACACAAAAAATAGAAAACAAAGAAGATTATGAAAACGAAATCACCTGATAAGAAAATAAATCTCTCATGTGCGAATCTTGTGCCCTCGGTGAACATGTCTCCTCAACTCTCAAAATAATATCTGAAAACTCTGAAAAATATAGAAGCACGCTTGGACTTCAACCACGAAGCATTCGTCAGTCACCAGAGGGTTAGATACGTTTGAAAACACATTAGTCCGGAGATTTTTATTAACAAATGCCATGTAAACTACCTCGGCTCTACATTTTATTAAAGCATTTACGGAGGCAAAAATAGGCCGACCAAGAATCACGTTCGGTTATGCTGTTTCGGCTCAACTGTAATGTAATCAAGAACCAGTAAGTCAACTAGGTAATAAAAATCCTCAACCGTCATAATCACATCAGTCATAATTCCCTTAGGTAGCCTAAGTGTCGAATCGGCCAACACCATGGTGGTGTTGGCTTTTCGGAGTGGACCAAAATCATATTGGTCATATAAGCTTCCTGGGAGAATACTCACCCTGGATCCACGATCTAACAACACCCTTTTCATTTTAAAATCGCCCACTTGAATGGGAATAATAGGCGTTCCCGGATCTTGTAGATTGGGTGGGAGGATTCCTGTCAAAACTGAACTCAGATTTGTAGTTAAGTCAACTTGTTTGGGCAATTTATGAATTTGCTTTTAAATGCACAAGTCTTTTAAATATTTGGCATATGCGGGAACTTGTTTAATAACATTTATGAGGGGTAAGTTGATTTTTACATGTTTAAATATTTCACACATCTCCTCCGGTTGTGGCCCCTCTTTTTAAGTGACGATGAGGTTTCGGGGCTCACCAATGCCTGAGGAAACGGAACGGTTTTACTCGTCATCTTCTGGTTGCGTCATAGTGACTGACTGAGGAGGCTTCAATGCAGTCGACTGGAGCATTTCTTTAAATGCTTCAAATTCTTCTAGTTGTTCAGTAGTAGGCACAGACTGTTGTATATGGTGTTCAATCTCCATGGTTTGTGATGGAGAAGTATCGAGATCATCATCAGATAATATCTCAAAGGAAGTGACAGGCCTTTGAATGGGAACCACATGTTCCTCAGCAACAGCAGCACCAGCGTCTCCCATAATCATATCGGTTTCTACAAATCTTCCAAATTTTACCAGCGGATGAAGTCCTTGATATACTACTTTCGTTCTTTTCCTTGACTGTTTCATCAAGCCGAAAATGCTTGGACCCAATGCCTTCATATCGAGCGTCTCCAAAGATTTGATCAGATCAGGATAGTGAGAATCAAAGATCATCTGTAGAAATCTTGGGTACATCAGAAACATTTCTTTCTTTTTCCCTTGAAGGTTGCTCATCATTTCATCGAACACAAACTTGGAGTAATTGTAATCCCAGTCCATGATCAGAGCAGTAATAGCTGACATCTGAGTAAGGCTTATCTCATCGGTACCCCCTTTATGTCCTGAGACACACGAAAAAAATATGTGAATCAAGAATCTCCAATACGGATGAAAGAGCTTCTTGATGGCAGGTAGGTAGACTCCTTCATAGTTCATTCTTCTAACAAATACAGCAACATCATCAACTGGAAACTCTGTGGGGTAGTGAGGTTGATCTCCGAATAATAGCACCTCACGGATGATGGATTTAGAAACAATGACAGGCCGTTTCTGAATGTTCGATTCAATTACAGTTAATCCTCCAGCCCCTCTTGGATTGATAGATGCATTCTTCCAGAAGTCATTCACCATCTTCTTGCATATGATAGGATTTTCTCGCAAAGAAAGAGACATCCTGCAGGTGTTCAAACCAAGGATCATCGACTTGAACTCCTTGTGACCCAGTGGAGGATCATTTAAGCATCCAGCGACATTGAGAATTAATCCACTTCAAAGGCGTTTGATCAGCCATGACTGCAACAAATGAGCTAAATTAATGATGCATCAAGGAAAAATAATATACCATGTGAGTTGGCCACAATTATGAACGTGTTCGGTTTGCTCTGTCTTGTGTTCTTGTACATAATCTCTATCACCGAGAACAACAGCCTTTCGGGTAACCAAACAGGTCTTCGGTCAACATTTGACCGAGAACACAATTTATTTTAAAAATTTTAGGTTTGACCAAAGGTATTGGGTCAACCATCACCAAAAATACATAAATCCGCCATCTTCATCTTCTCAGACACGTTATTCACCGTCGAAGAGCAACCTGCAACTACATGAAAGACTTACGACACCGTTAATCAACTCAAATTGCAAAATGCGAACGTCTAGGCGAGTGATATCTCATTCTTCAATCGATTCAAGATAACCCCAATGACTTCGTAACCTCAGTTAGAAAAGTCGATTTAGTTAAGATTCATTACCTTTGATGCTCAACGGAAACTAGAAAGCAATTTGGAATTTCGAGAATTTGAAAACGAGAGTAGGGAGATTTTGTAGATTAAAAATATTCAATGATAACCAAAAACCGCTTTTTAAACTTCGGAAACATAATCATCCGGGCCTAATGACTAAATGGGCCAGGAAGAAACACCTTGGGCCTAATTTAACCAGGCCGAGAACAAAAACACCCGTTGAGCCAAAGGACTGGCCCGCAAATCGAGACCAGCAGTTGTCAAAGATTTTATGATCAAAAATAATTATCCCGAGTCAAGAAAAATTGATTTCTTAAAGACATCTGTTTCGACACGAGTACACATGAGGTAAAAATAAAAATTAAAATTAAAATTAAAAATAAAATAAAATTAGAATAAAAACTAAATTAAAACAAGAATAATTTACCTATCTGGCAGATTTATCATATATTGGGATCAAATTTCCACTGTTAAAAACAACCAACCCTTTTCAAGAAAAGATCCGAACATGAAATCATATTGATTAAGATACTTTCACAATGATCCATTTTCAGCATTATTGTGACATAGTGAAAAGGTTGATAGTAGGTAATTATCATGATTTTCATTGCGCCAGTGATACGATTAGAGTCAGTTAGGCATAAATCATATATGGACATCACTTATGGACTTATGATACTCATTATCTTTTCTCAAAGCTTATTTGGCTTTCCCCAGATCACCCCAATTTGAATCCAACCCCCTAGTGCTTGATCAAAGACTTTTCTTCATACAAAATAAATTTTAAGCTTTAAGGTTGAACGTTGGACTCACATGCCATCTGGATATACAAGCCTTACATTCAGAGTGTTTAGGACTTACTTGTATGCCCCACCATGTAATTTCCTGATGCCCTTTTAAGCTTAATAATAAAAATATGTTTGAATACTCATAATTTACAATTTTTTTTTGATACATTTTAGTGATCAAGACACTAACAGGCTCGTGTATTACTGGGTAATTACTTTTCTGCCTATCATTCGGAGAGATGTATCTAGGGACATGCAAGCATCTTCAAAATGACTCTCCACAATAAGTTTAGCAGATTTAGTTTATATCACTTTAAACTTTTACTTATCATGAAAAACTACCATACACATCAATGACTGTTCAAAAGCCTTTTTAGCCTGATAACTTCACACGTTAGACACACAGAATCAATTTTATCTATCATTTCTCAAAGGTTGGATCAATTTTCATTTGAAAATATTTTAAGCTTCTAGAAAGCTTTAGCTGAATAATAATATCACTTCCCAGATGATAACTTAGAAAATAATTTAAAATTCAATCACCCCAATCACTTTTAGTTTTCAGGTGAATGGCTATCCCATGTGTCTATAGGTAGACGATAGGACCAAACACATAATAATATTTGTCCCTCAAACTTAGGTAGCCGACATAATTTTCAGTGAAAGAACTTAAACAGATAGTTAAACCAAAGTTTATTTTTTATGTTCAGTCACCCCGGTCACTTTCAGTCCTAAGGTTAATGGCTATCCCGTGAGTCGAGAATTGATAACGGGACCAAACATATGAAATATGTCCATTGAACTTGAGTAAACGACGTAATTTTAAGCAACAGAACAAAACATTTTTTTGTTTTTGTTTTTGTTTTTGTTTTTGTTTTTTGTTTTAATGACAGACACACACTCTTTTTGTATTTTTTTTCTCCCCCTAAATTTGTATAGAAATTATGACAAGAAAAAAATTTATGTACAAAATTTAAACCTCAAAAAAATACTCAGCCTTCAAAACGTAACATCTTAAGAAACCCTACAAGCACATTGAATCTGGCTGTTCCGACCGGTTTCATAAATAGGTCCACTACATTATTGTCAGTGTGGACCTATTCAAGATGAATTAACTTCAGGTCATAACAATCACGAATGAAGTGAATTTTGATATCGATGTGCTTGGTTTTAGAATGCTGAACCGGGTTTTTAACAATGGCAATTGCAGCATCATTATCACAAAAAATAGGAGTATCAAGAAATTCCAAACCGTAGTCCAGCAGTTGATGTTGCATCCATGTGACCTGTGAACAACAGGCAGAAGCAGCAACATATTCAGCCTCAGCAGTGCTTGTGGACACCGTTTGTTGTTTCTTGCATTGCCACGAGATGAGCCGATCCCCCAAAAATTGACATCCAGCAGACGTCGATTTCCTTTCAATATCATCACCTCCATAATTGCTGTCAGCAAAAGCATATAGATCAAATTCTGAATTCTTGGGATACCAAAGACCAAGCTTTGGTTGCCCTTTCAGATATCTAAAAATACGTTTAACAGCAATTAAATGAGAGAGTTTAGGATTGACATCCAGCAGACCACGAACCACCAGCCTTGCCTTGTTTCGAACAATGAGCCCAGTGTCATCCTGCTTGTTGCGAAAAACCCATCTCGTATCCAGCGACTTCTTCCCAGCGAGTAGCTCGACCAACCTCCAAACCTTGAGTTTTTCAAACTGATTTAGTTCCTCATGCATGGCGTCAACCCAGCTTGGTTCTTGCAGAGCCATGTCAATCGACTTGGGCTCAATCTGTGAAATGAAGCAAGAATATAAGCAGTTGTAGATTGTTCCAGTCTGGCTTCTGGTTGAGACGCCAGCTTCAAGGGGACCAATAATACTGTCAATGGAATGGTCCCGTTTAATTCTTGATGGAATAGAGTGATCAAGAACAGAACAGTTTGCTAGTAAATTTGATGGATCTTCAGGAGCTTTAGGGAGAGGGTTCCTCCATCCCGATGCGGTTGTACTGTGCGAGTACGAGATACTGGTAACATACTCGTTTGGAATGGCATCAGGGAATAGAGTGGTACCGAAAATATGACGAATGATACTCTCCCCCTCAACCGGTGAAATCTCTACTGTAAATGGCTCTTGTGGGGATACAGTCTCGGTGACGATCTCTTCCAGATTCTCTGATGACAGCTGAGTGGTTTCTAAGGATTCAGACGGGTCCATACTCAGTATAGGAGACTCTTGAGTGTCAACGGAAATATCTTCTTCATCATCAACAACAGTAGAAATTCCTCCCCCTGAGTTATCGGAATAAACCACAGGAAACAAATTGAATGGCTTGAACAGTATATCATAGTCAAATAACCAGTCAGGCCCCACATGAGCATCTGTCTCATTTTCTTCCAGCCAGCGCACATCATATGATTCTACGATCTGTTTCGATGCCTTGTTGTAGACTCTGTAGGCAGTTCGACCAGCATATCCAACAAAGTAACAATCATCTGCCTTGGCTTCAAACTTCGGAGTCTGCTCCAGATTTAACAAGGTGCACGGACAACCAAATGCTCGAAAATGTGCGACTGCGGATTGTGACCATATACAATTTCATAGGGAGTCTTCATCTTAGATTTATTGATCAACACCCGATTTTGAACGTAACAAGCAGTGTTAACTACTTCAGCCCAAAACAATAGCGATAACTTTGAATCACATAACATCGTTCTTGCTGCTTCGATCAAAGTACGGTATCGTTTTTCAGCAACGCCATTTTGCTGCGGAGTACGAGCTAAGCTATATTGACGAAGAATTCCCTTTTCGCCACAAAAATAATTCAGTGTAGAGTTCTTGAACTCCGTACCGTTGTCACAACGAATTCCCTTGAGCTTCAAGTTCAATTGATTTTCCATAAGCACCACAAACTTCTTGATCAATTCAGCTGTCTCACCTTTATTCGACAAGAAATACACCCATGAGAAACGAGAGTAGTCGTCGGTGATGGCCAGACAGTGATTACTACGAGATAGACTCAAGACATGAACTAGACCGAACAAGTCCATATGAAGCAACTGAAAGACACTAGAAATGGTATTTATTAGCTTTGGTTTGTGTACTTTTCGATGATGCTTGCCTAACGCACAAGCCACACACTTCTCGATAGTCACAAAATCTTTGGCTGGCAAGCCACGTATAATATTGTTCTTCGCAAGACGATTCAGGGTTTTGATATTGGCATGACCAAGGCGACGATGCCAAAGCATGGCATTGTGTTCCGACACTTTAGAAAACAAGCATGTAATTTCGTCAAGAACGTTCTTGTTCATGTCAATTAGGTAGGCATTATCTTTTCTCTAAGATCTGACCAGGACCCACTCCTCTGGTATCATGATACCAGGTTTTAGAATCAAGCATTCCTTGTTGGTAAAGTGAGCAGAAAAACCCTAATCACAAATCTATGACACGCTGAGCAGACTATAGTTAACGTTTTCGAATTTTAGAACCCCATTACTCACGGTACCCTTTTGCGTAATCTTCCCTTTCTCTTATCCCACAAAGGAAACATATCCACCGTTAAAGATTTGAATATCACTTAGCTGAGATATGTCCCCCGTCATGTGCCTAGAACAGCCACTATCAACGAACCATGGTCTGATAATATTCCTCTATAGCTGTTCCTGCACAATGTGCGAGATTAGTTAGTTTTGGGTACCCAGTCCATAGTAGTTCTGGGTAAGCCTGACTTGGTTAACCGTGTTACGGGTTGCCATAACATATCCTCATGATTATCAAAAATCGAATCTAAAGACATTGAGGACTTTGTTACCGGAGACTTGGGCAACCATTTGTATTTTGGTTTGAAAACTTTGTGATTTACACAAGTGGTTGACTTAGTCTGTGGTTTGCGGATAGAAAACTCGGTCGGCTTTGTCTTTTTAAACGTTTTCGGTTCAGAGACCCACTTCGGTCTTGGAACCGAAATTGAGTTTCCACTCCACCTTTGAGTAACAATGGGCTTGGTCTGATGAAAACTTGACCTGTCATCCTTGTCTCTTCTCCAATTTCCGTCAGAGAGCCTTGCTTCATAATGCATTGAATTATTAGAATGAAAATTTTTGTAGGCATTATGAGACATGATCCTCTGATGGCGTCTATAATAAGGAATATACGAGAGACGAGAGAAATTTCTAGCAATGTGACCGGGAATGCCACAGTTGAAACAAGTTTGCTTTTTAACCTAAAAATCATTGTGGTCGATTCCCGGTCTTGCTCTGTTGTGTGAGCTTTGTTTTCCATCTTTGGACTTAGCATTTGAGCTTTTGCATTTATTATCACAAAAACCCTTTTCTCTTACAAACTTAGGCGACAAATATTTATTATGACTTTTAAGCTCATCAGATTTATTAAGAGACAGATCACTGCCCTTTGAAGTTTTAGAAAAAGTATCCAAACAATTTTCTTTGCCCTTAAAACCCGAGCCCACACACACGTTAGTAACATCATTTTTAAGACAGACAAAGCAGGTGAATTAAAAGAAACAGTATAGCTAATGGGTGAGTCCTCATCCTCATCGGTCCAATCCTCAACTATTACCTCATCTGCACATGAAGTAAACACATTAGAATTGTTCGCCCCGGAGGTTGATTCAGATGTCAAGTCTGAACCAGCCGTACCTTTTTTGGTTGCAGGCAACTTACCATATTGTAAGAACTTTTCCTTTTCTTCTTCCGTGGTAAGAGGAAGACTAGTATAATTATTGTTATATGGAGGGGGAACCGAGTTATATCCAATACCCACACCCTTATTTTCTTTCCATTTTAATTATTTTTCTATCATCGACTCAACAAAAGCACTAGAGACATCAAATTTTTTAAAGTTAAATTCAGCATTTTGGAATATTTGTAAGTTTTGCTATTTCCAACTTCGATGTATCTAACTCGGCGGTTAGTTCAGCAATTTTCTTTTTAGCATCTAGATGGTGACAACACTAAAATCTGATTGCATTTTAGAAAAATCTTGTTTTCGTGCCTCTGTTTTGTCTTTTAAAGCCTTTTCAAGTTTCTTAAGTGTGGAATTTTCATATTTAACACCATCTATTTCCCTAATTAAGTTGCTATTGTGAATTTTATGCATACCCACTTTATCAATGCATGATTGAGAACATAACACAGGACTTACCTCAGATGGTTTGGTGGAGGTGAAAGCCATGAAAACATGTTGAAGATCCCTGGCCTGCTCCTCAGCTTTGTTATCCTCTTTTTCAACATTCATTTCAACAAAATTTGCAACTTGATCACTTATGTTCAGTGCTACCATCTTATCCTCCCAGGAGAAGTTTTGAACCACCAAACCATGTTCACCCACACTCAAACTAACCACATTCTCTCCTCTTCCACCATTCACTGGAACCACCGCCCTCTCTTTATTCCCTTCCTTAGTTGGATTGGTACACTCACGAGCAAAATGACCCGGCTCATGACAGTTGTAGCACCTCAAAGAGCTCTTGTTGAATCCTACCTTCTAATTAGCAGGGACATTCCAGTTTTTCCTGCCTTTCCTTTTAGTGAACTTTTTGGCTCTAAAGACAGCCATGGCAATTTGCCAAGAGATGTCCATCTCTTCCACATCATCAGGATGTATTTGATGCAGCTCAGCAGCCATAATGGGTTGCACCAGGTCTCCAGCAAGAAAGGAATTATAGCAGTTCATAAAACCTGCCTTTTAAGTGATGTTCTCTTGTGTCTCCTTAGAAATAACAGGAATCTGAATGGGAGACTAGCTGTAGGTAGCCATAGGGATTTGTGTTTACGGTGCAATAGCCGGTTGTGGAAAGAAAACAGGAGCAGCTGATGAAGGTTGTGGAGTAGGTTGACTCTGTGAGGACTTGAACAAGGAGAAGGTCTGCTGAGACTGCTGTGATTGAGTCGGCTGAGTCTGAGACGACCTGAACAATGAAAAACTGTCTTGTAAAACTAGAGCATTTTTGGAGGCAATGCCATAGCCAGCAGTATTGTAGGTATTCGCATGATAGATAGCACGCTGCTTGTCGTCCATATCACAAGCCTTGATGATAGCCATCACCTCAGAAAGCGTCAGCCTTGCCAGATCCTTGGTCTTCTTGAGGACACCCACATTCAAATCCTAGTTCTGTGGCAGTGAGTTTACTAGCTTGTTGTTGATCTCAGCATGGGTGAGGTTTATATTGGCCGACCTTATCTCCGTAACTAACGAGATGAACCGGTGAAGTTGGTTTTCAAGAGACTCTCCCAAGACATAGTTGAACATGTTGAATTGCTGTCTGAGGAGATCTTGCCTACTTCTCCTCATGTCTTCATTTCCTTCAAACACTTCAATGAGAGCCTCCTAGAGTACTTTAGCATAATTCAGCTCTCTAAATCCCAATGCAATTTCAGGTGAAAGTGCCATGGTTAAGGTGGCTAGAGCCTTCTCATCCTGCTCCACTATATCGAAATCAGCATCCGAATATATCTCAACTGGCTTTGTCTCCACTTCTTCAGAACCTTCTCTTTGATAGGTGATGATCTGAGGACCTCTAACTATGCTTCTCCATAGTTATGCATCCTTTGCCTTCACGTACTTCTCAAATCTGAACTTCCACTCAGAAAACCCCTCTGAACACAATAGTCGTGGCACACAAGTGGTAGTCCCCATGATAGAGTCAAGTTCTTGATGAAGAGTGACATTAGAAGACGCACTAACAGCAGATTGATCCATAATGGCCTTAACCGAGAACTTGAAAACCGAAAACAGTAAATGTCTTCCGAAAACGCAGAAAGTTGACCGAAAAAGTCAGAAACAACCCGAGAACTCGAAATTTTGCCGAAAACTTGAAATCTTCCTGAAAACCATCTTCCCGAAAACCCTGAAGTTTAAATAAGCCTTGAGATCTTCCCGAGAGCCTTGAAATCAACCCGAGAACTAAGAATAGTTCAAGAAATGGTAAATTTTGAATGTTTAACTAAATCCCAAGAAAGATGGGATTCAAATCAAACACAAGATTTACCAAAATCTGCTCCAAACTAAACTCCTCACCGGCCGAAGAGCACGAAGAACAGTTCTTCAAGATCCAAAAATCTTCAACCAAACACACCTCTATAAATCAACGACAGAATCCTTAATATCACCAATAACCGAGCCTAGAATAGGTCTATAGGCTGTGATACCAATTGTAAGTCCTCAGACAGGATCTTTCAATGTGATATCAAGTAACTCAATGATTAGGCGGAAACTAATCACCAAGATGATTCTATGTAGCAAACACAAACAGAAATAAACACGATGAACAAGCTTCAAAACACACGTATATTAATACGTCGGGTGCTTAAGCCCTTAACAACTTACACGGATGAAAATAAACTTGAATGAACAATCTACAAAAGTAACATACATCACTATATATACTCTACCAACTAGGCCCAAAACAAACTAAGGTCCACCGAGATCAAATGATCTCGGTTTACATATGAAAACCCAACTAAGCCCAAATAGACAAAGCATAAACCATAAAGTATGTCCCAACAGTTAACGTTTTGATTTCAGTTAAGTGGTGGTATGCCATTTGGTGGGATGTTTTGTGGAACTGGCTGTTCTTGGTTTTGAGGTTTCCTTTGAGGTTTTCCTTGGTTTTCCGGCTAAAATAAATGTGGGCCTTGGTAATTTTCCGGATTGTCCATAACTTCTTGTTTCGGTTTTGAAGTTCCGGCTTCGAACTGTGGATTCAACCCCTTTCTTTGAGCTCCTTGGTTTCTTTTTGCGGCATTTTCGATTTCCGAATCAAATTGTAGCACCTCTTTGTATCGAGAGTATATTGTATGCATCAACCTGTAAGATCAACTGCACACATGAAATAAACACCTCGCGTAAAATCAACGAAGAAAAGTAAACGAAAACTTAAAAATTAAACTAAGCTAGGCTATACTAAACTAGCACTTTGCGCGTTGAATCCCCGGCAGCGGCGCCATATGGATGTAGATTGTTGTGGTCTACTAAAAAAATTAATTTTAGTGACTTAAATATCTATACTAGTACGGGTAAGTAAGGTCGTCTCCTCAGGGACTCAAGGAAAGTGCAAATAGTTTTTATGATTTTTTTAACTAATAAATTAATTAACCTAAGGTGGATAGATGATGTCAAGCAGTTTGAAAGATTAATATTTAAAACAAAACAATTACTTTGGAATTTGTAAACAATAATAATAAAAGGTATTCACTCTAGGTTCGGGTAATGTGTCATTCAACTTAATCACAGATTCACCTGACTTGATTTCACAGTAATTAGTAGACCTATTAGTTTGATTGTGATGACAAACGATAATTAATCGAGTTGTTAACATGACTGAATTTAGTCTACATAATTACTAGTTTATGTTATGAAGACCAATTAGATTGCAATAACTAATGATTAATAGTCCAATGACACAAGAGCCTAACCCTAAGTGTTGATGAACACAACTAAACAAGTGATTCGATAATTAATAATCAGTAACACAAACTGTTCAAACAATCAAAGCATAAATCAAGCAAGATCAAATCATAAACTTAATCAAACTCTTAAACATGAGACATAATTAATCTGATCAGAAGTTAAACTACACAAACCCTAGCCTAGAATGAACACGAGAACTTAGCCAAGAATCGACATATTGTTTAAAACACCTATCTTTGAGAACATACGATCAATTGCTGAATCGGAAGCTTCGGGATGATGGAAATTCAACGTAGGGCTCTTATTCAGCTTCTGGAACAAGCGGTATGACGAATGGGGGTTTAAATGTGTGTATATAGTGATTAGGTTTAATTTTCTTCGTTTTAAGACGGTTCGCTTTGCGCGAACAGGTAATGGGCCTGTCCATCCTGTAGCGCGAAGGACAAAATAGTTGGGCTCAGTTATGGACTGGTTCGCGTCGCGCGAACCAGAATTTTAACAGTCCTTCGCGTCATGCGAAGGACAAAAAAGACAGACCAAATATTTTTCTTTCTTTATTTCTGCATCGTGAAGCATGCCATCTCAACCCCACACTTCTAAGCCTTCATTCCAAGCTCGTAAATCAACCCCTTAAGCGTCCATAACATCCAATGTCCTGAAACACGTAAATATGCTTGAAGTTCCAATGTTCATTCGTTTATTTAACTAAATATAACTAATTAATATAATATAATACCTAACTTTTACCCAACCATCAATAATCATGTCTATGATCCCACCTAATCCATACACCATGGTGTATTGACGATTGGGTAAGGGCATCGTCAATACTAAAACTAAGGGCAATGGACAGCAAATATGAGGTGAAAAGGACGACAAGGGGTGAGAATACTACCCCGTGGGCTACATATCACCCCCTTTGACCACGTGTTAAGAATCCCTCTCAATTTTAGTCTCCGCACTACATATAACCTAAAGTCCACAAACACTTATTAACATGCTATTTGAGCTGACAAATTAAATTTCCACTTATGGCTCACAAAATTCTTACACTTTTACACCAGCGCTTTTGTTCAACGTTTATTTTCATAACCAAACTACTATTTACAATACACCGGTATGAAACCAACGCGTGTTGCTGTGAAAATTGCGAAAAAATTAACGTCGTCCAAAGTTTACAACTTAAAATAAAAATCTTTACGTGAATAGTTGCGGCGTTGGCGTTGAACATGCATACAACTTTAATGATGTGCAAACAGATTCTTAAATGACTTGTTTATTATGATGCACAACTCTATTTTGAATCAAATCTTTCTTTAATGCATGCCTAGTTCGTGAATTTCCTACAAGGAGTTATTCACCATGCTTTTAAAATGCCACGTATGCATTTGGATGCCGATGTATCATAAAAGAGCCGTTGGAGATGGTCTACTAGGTTTTTAATTCATTTAGGATCCTACTAGAGACACTCAGACATCGCATCCCAATACGCCCCGTATACGAGACGTATTAGGTCCCCTATACGCTTCATATAGGACTATATAAGGGGTATATGGGGACCTAATACGCCTCATATAACCCTAAACGAATCGTATTGATAGGTGTTTAGCAAAAACCTTAACGTTAACTTAGATATTGTCTTATAAATAAATAAAATATGTAATCCCATAACATAATAAATAAAATAATCATATCCATGCATAATTAATTTAGAAAAAAGCATATTTGAATGGTTAAGAAGCGTACGTAAGTATGATGCAAAAGACATCACTGTAGATGACGTCATAGTCACGCTGACAACATATGATGTTCGGTTGATGACGTATGCAGAGGACAATTCGTATGTTTTAAACCAATAAAAAAATAATATTACGTTTATAATTATGATATATGTAAATATAATTATGTATTGCGTAATATTATAAACGTAATATCATATTTTAGTGGTTTGAAAATTTAGGTCGCAAACCAACTCTGATGATGAACGAGCATAAGACAGATAGATACACAAGAAATATATAGTGTATTAAAAAATTTTCTCTGTGCGAAATTAATTAAAAAATAGGCAAAAATGTTATCTAACTTGGACAGCAATGGATAAATTTATATAAAAAAAAAGTAAAAAAAAAAACATAATTCTTGCTATATAATATTTGACTAGTAATTGGTTTGTATTTTAACATGTTTTTAATAAAACTAATAATGAGATACGTATTCAGGTTTAATATCTTCATAGTATCAATTTTTCTTGGCTCCTAGTCTACTTCTATTATTAAACCACATATACCTTTTTTGATGTATAAAATTGTTGACTTTTTATCCATATTAAAATATCGTTATTACGACTGAAAAAAAAAACAAAAACAAAGCCTCTTGTTGGGTTTGAACCAAGGGCTTTTAAAAAAAGGCTATATTCATTAAAATCCTGAGTGGGTCTGCACTATGTAAATAAAACATATCTTCTTATATAATAAACCAATTTACAAATAGGCATAAGTACCTCGACAAAAGGTCCATTTATACATAGTTATTGCATTGTAGCGAGTATAGTTTAGTGGTAAAAGTGTGATTTGTTTTATTAACCCCCATAATAGTTGAGGGGTCTTTCGGTTTGATTCGTATTGCGATAAAAACACTTTTTTTATTTCTTCTAAAGGATTAAAATCATTTACCTTTCAATGACAAATTAAGGAAAATTGAAATTTTACTTTCGACTTCTAATTAATAAAGTTGGTTGTTGTGAGGATTGGTTTCCTAGCTAATTAAAGCGTCAAGCCACAGCTACGTAGGCAGTGAGACTTTAACTAACTTATCAGTTAACTCGTGCATTGTGGTTAAACTAAACATTAAATAAAAGAAAAAAAGAAAAAAGTGTGATTGGTTATTTAAGGTTAACCCAGTATTTCCTTGTCAAAAGTCTCGGTTACCCTGTTAACTAATGCCCCTTAACGTCGCAGTCTTAATGACCCCACGCGGTGTAGACAGTGAAGTGTGGTGGGTGGGGTTGGTTAAGGTCCGGCCACCTCAGCTTTAGCCGTCCTCTTAACACCCCAACAAGTAGCACAAGGGAGACACTTTACCACACTAACATATAATACATTGATTCATTAAATGCACTATTTTAGTCAAAGAAAATGTGTTAAGTTTAAATTATTTTTAATGAATTTCATTGTTTAATTTCTACAAAACTTGCATGAATCTGTAGTGATGGCTTTTGTAATATTTGGTTCCGGTTAACTTTTTCTTATTTAATTACATATTCACGTATACATATATATATATATATATATATATATATATATATATAGTTTATTCATACATGTGACTATATGAATTAGGACGAATGGGTACAGGTTTAGACCAGTTGCAATGGATCCTGGGGGTAGTAATTATATTACAAGTTGACGATGATGACACGCGATTGGCCTTATTCTTATTTATTTATTTATTTATTATAGGTTAAACAATTCTTACATCATATCATTTATTAGTTTAATATATTTCGTACAACTAATCAAATAGAATAATATATTACAATTTAATTTATATAAGGTGGATTAAAAGAATCTCTTAAAGCGGGACGTTTAATCTATTATGGGTTAATGGGGACCAAACTACGACCACATCTACACTTCCTTGTTTCTAATTAGATAAACCCACGATAATTGTATAGTTAAGTTTTGAGTTAATTAAACAAACGTACTACCTTCTAATCATTATTTATAAGTTTAAGAAGTTAAGAAGTTTCAGATAACTTGTTTTCAATTTGTAACATTTTAGGTTTTTAACTTATTTTCTTAAAAGTTACGTTGATAAGTTTTATTGAAGTTAATTTACTAAAGTTTGTTCTAGTAATTTGAAAATTGAGGACTCAGCAGTTTTGTTGATGATTTGAGAGGAGAACATTACTATCAAGGGGTCATTACTATCTTGGTATAATGTTGCTATTGCATTGGGTTGGAAAGTCAATTATTGCTACAACGATGTAGCTAATAAAAAAAGTATGGCAGTTCAAGAGTGTATCTGAACCAGAGTTTTTTACCTGCTAAGAATAAAAGAAAACACGACTGGTTAGTCTCATCGTAGGAGGGAGTCTCCTACGATCGACCTCCGCCATAAGAATCAGTGATATGATACGATTATAAGGTTGTAGGAGTGTAAAGAGAGAGTTAAGACAGAATGGAGTGAAGATAGAATTATAATACTTTTGGTTAAGTGTTCCTTCTATAGGCAGTCGAAATCTTCCTTGGGGGAAGCTGAAGCTTCTTAAGAGAAAAATGTCAGCTTTCCTTTCAGCTTACATAGGTTGGGTATATGTCATTTCCATATAAGCTTTGCTCAGCTTTTATTTGTCTTATTGTTACTTTTCTTTATGGCAGACACCAGTTTTTTGTCAGCCATGACATTTTCTGATGTTACCGCGGTAGGATATTCCTAGTTAACTTAGGAACCTTGTTGGGCAAGTGTCAAGCTTCTCGTATGGAAGATTATGTTTATTACTTTCTTGTTCCTACGCTTCCATGGCTTATAAGCTTGTGTTTGTTGTTCCTTAATTCATAAGCTTCTTAGCTTGTGGGTGGGTAAGGGTACCCACGTCATCAGCCTCCCAGTTAGAAATATTTGGGTTGTAATAACGAATACTCGTGGTTCAACTCTTTTTCTTTTTGGGATTTTTGCCCCTGGGTGTTTAATGCTTTTGGGCTTAGCGGCATGCCTTTTCATAGACCAATGCATATATCATTATTCTGTTTTGGACTTGTGTATTGAAGTCCATAATCTAAAAAATGTTTATAGCGTGTGGCCCGGAAGTTAGAAGCCTGCGGCCTGGAGCTTCTGATGCTGAAGCTTAGGGCTAGAATGTCAAGCCCCAACTCAGGGCCTAGGAGTGTGACGATCAGTTGGTGCCTGTTTTATAAATGTACCAAAGTTGCGGGTTTATTTTAGCGGAAGACTTTATAAAATATTAATTTACTTTTGAAAACTTCTCAGATAATAAATATTCAAGTGTTTAATTTAAAATTCATGTTTAATCTATTAACCATAATTAAATAGTTTAAGACTGAGCCATCTTCATGCAGCGAGCATCTAACTCCTTGAGTTATTATAATTCCTTGCTACTTGTGCTTAATCTGTTTCCTGAAACGTAGGGAAAAATACAACAACGATGAGCTGTGAAACGTTGATCGACTCTTTAAAAGATTTGTAACAATCTTTAAGTACAAATATAGTTTTTTGCTTCATAATCTTAGCAGGAATGCGGGTCGTTCCACGGATTTTTCCCACTACCCTACATACACAATTCAAGAGTTCTCCGAGTCACATAGCCTGGAGACAGCATTCCCCGAGCTATGTTACCCGGTTGGAGAACCAGTTATGACTTACTTAGGTTTTGTATGCATGTTTAGTCAGTTATGTTTGGATCCAGACACATGTGTAATCGGTCTGACTTGCTTTTTATTTTCTATTTTGTATTATAACAATTTTAGATATTTGTAATCTCATGAAAATATTTATCAGACTCTTTGCAATAAACAACCTATTTACTACAAGAGTAAAAGCTTATCTGTCTGTAAAAGGTTTAACGTATTCACCTGTGATTGTCTGTTCGGTGATATTTGAAAACCTTTCCTGACTGTATGCTGTTAATCTACATTTGAAATAGGTTTACATAAATATCCGGATTGTTTATTGATCTAGCTACAGACCTTTAGTCTGGTTTTGATAGCTTTAAACCTTGACTGATCATTTGTTTAAATGAAATATTTAGACCTGTAGTCTTTCTGTTTACTTACCAATCATGTGTTAAGTTTCTTCTTCATGAAGAAAAATCTGTAGCAGGTTTCTTCTTCAAGAAGAAACTTTAATTTGACTATAGTCTTAGTATGTAAAATCCAATGTTTTGAAACCCGGAACGGACCGGCCAGTCAGACCGGTCCAACCGGGACCCGGTAGGTATTCCGGTCTGGTTCGCAACATAAACCCATTTTCTAAATGCCCAGTCGGGTCTGGCGGTTCACGGTCCAGGTAAACAGAAACCGGTGAACCGCCGGTTGAACCGGTAAAACCCTTATTTTTCATTAAATCAAAAACTAGGCAATAGATGGGATTCGAACCCAGGTAAACAGATCAATACAAACTTAAGGAAAACCAGAAATGCCAACAAACCAACCATGATTTTTGTATTTTTGAATAGAATGTCAACATTAAATAGATAAAAGTCAGCCTATTATGTGCATGAATGTATGATTGGGGGCAGCAGTGGAATTTAATGAAAAATATTATGGAAACTTGTTAGTGAATAATGTGTAATTAAAGTGTTTTTGGAAACAATTGAAAAATTTATGATATAAGTATTTATAGAAAATAGTAGCATCACAAGCAACTCTTTTTGAAGACTTTTATCATGTTCATTTATAAATATAAACTTAATTATATATTATATATTATTTATGACGTTATCCGGGTCAAACACCGGTCCGCCCTCCTGGGTCGGTCCGACCTTTGACCCGGTAAGGCGTCCAAGTCGACGTCCGGGCCGGGTCTGAAAACATTGGTAAAATCCGATGTTTCTTAATTATTAAGAAACATTAATTTGACTAT
This sequence comes from Bidens hawaiensis, assembly GCF_021521415.1. NCBI lineage: Eukaryota > Viridiplantae > Streptophyta > Magnoliopsida > Asterales > Asteraceae > Bidens > Bidens hawaiensis. The sequence continues at coordinate 67,109 of NW_027491247.1, forward strand.
GTCTCTTTATAACAAACCATAAAACAATTCAAAAAGAAATAAAATAATTAAAAGAAGAGGTGAAGAAATTAGAAGAAAAAGAGAAGAAATAAAACAAAGGAATAATGAAAAATGTAAAGGAAGAAAAATATTCCAACCCACATTGGTGGAGGAAAGAAAATAGAAGGCTCCTACCATGGTATAAATAAGATTCCTAATTCTTGTCCCACATTGCTAGATTACAAAATTTGTAAGCTCTTTATAAGGAAGACAGCTCATATGATAATATTCTTATGTGCCAAATCACACCCAGTAGTCCTAGCGAAGGGTGCGAAGCACCCGACGTTCACGGGCACGGGCTCGGGCAAAGTGCGATGGGTGCAATGTGGCGCTTTGATGGCGCACTTTGCACTTCGCATCGCCGCTTAATGTCACACCCCAACCTAAGGCGGAAATGCCGGGGCGTGATCCGATTACTCACAGCTCAAAAATACTATCATACATAAAAGGTGACAGTATCTAATTAATTATTTTATTGAAAGAATACACACAAATATCCAAATATAACAAACAATTTAAATGCATGAATGTAAGCTCAAATAATGATTATCTTGTTTACATCCTAAAGTCTTGTCTAAGTGTCCAACTTCAATCTTCAATACAAAGCATCCTGCATATGCGTAGAAAATGGAGTTTGTCAACATAAAGTTGAGTGAGATGATCACCAATTTAGACATAACAAATAATTATATAATAAATAAATGATAAATATTAAATACGCAAACAACACATGTGATAGTAATCAATCAAATCATAACAAAGCATATATATCAACCATAAACACAACTAAAGACGTGCTAGTGTGCCAATGAATCGTTGCCAAGCGAATCGGGCATTGATTACAATGACTAAAATTGTCGTTTTACCTTCGCTACGCGAATCGGGCTCCGGTTACTAAGACGGTCTTATGATCTTACTATTGAGAACCCTATACAAGGGGATATGTTGGACCTCTCCGACAATGATAGAAGATACACATAAGCAAATAGCAATTAGCAAATAGCATTTAATTGATATACATACAATGATTATGTTTACGAATTTGTGTGTATACATATATATACGATAGAAAATATGAATAAATACGCATACGTCCCCAAAATGTTTGAAAACAGTGTATAAAAAGGGGAATGATCAAACTCACCTTAAGCGATTAATAAATGCGATTAAACAAGCTAACGAATAAGCAAGTCGTCCACTACACGTCAAACGATATAAGCAATTCAGAATTGTTAGTACATGAAATTTGATAAGTGTTGGGAGTTGAACCAACGAGCCGCTTTGTCTTTGCAATGAGACTACAATATGGTGAATGAGCTTGCTCGAACGGATTAACGAATGAGATGTGAAATGCATGTCACGAATGAGTTAGTTGATTGGAAGGCATGCATGACATACATAACGAATGAGAGATCTACTAACGTATGTGTATGCATGATGGCTAACGAATGAGGGTGAATAGTACTTAACGAATGAGCATGTTAGTGATTAACGCATGGCATGTATGTATAATTAGTTCATTTGTATAGTGCAGTTAGTTACAACAGATATCTTACGAGACACCGAATTTTACCGAATCTCTGTCGAAATTTCTAATGAACTTCAACGTGCTATTATTTACATCTAGTGTACATTCTCGGTTGTTTATCAACGGTTACTAATGCGTTTTCATCAGTGGAATCTTTTGATTTTGAAGTGGACGAAGATTGGTTATTGGATTTGAAGAAAGCTCATGTTGATGATAGTTGGTCTATGCTTGCAGATGAGATATCCAAGACCACTTCATCAATTAATGTTGATAAAGATCCAAATACGATGGAAATTATCATGCCAACCCAGGTGATTCTTCCTGATAATCTTTATGAATCTTATGATTCCGTTCCAACATCACCTGAGGTATCTTATAAACCATTTGATTCATTCGTTTGGGAAACTTGTTCTAAGAATTTAAATTCATCTGTTGTTGATGAAACTCAGAAAATTGATTGTTCTCAGTGTGGTGAATACAAGTCTAAACTTGAATCAATTCGTCACAACAATAAGCAATTAGTTTTTGATTAACATGTATTCGTGATAACTATCGACAAGTGGTTGAAAATAATCAAAAATCTAAATATAAGATTGATGCCTTTTCGGTTAGTAATCATGACTTGAAAGCACAGGTTGAGTGTAAATTATTAATTATCAAAACGCAGTTTCAAAAAATTTTGGAATTGAGAACCAAAATAACTGAGCTTGAAAATGAGGTGTTAGAGTTAAAGAATAAACTGGATAAATTTAGAAATTCATCTTTTTTATTCAATGAAATCATTGAAGTTAACAGCAATCACCAAAAGGGTGGTAAAACTTGTATAGGGTTTGTTGAAATCCCTCCTCCTTTTCAAAATGATTACACCATGCGACCAGATATAGTAGATCTAAAAGAAGTGGACATTAACTATCCACTGACAGTAGATCCACCTGTGACTGTTAGTAAGGTTAAACTAATTAATTAGGAGAAAGTTAAACCAGTTGATCCAAAGACGACTATTAAGAAAGAAACAAATTGTTTAACTCCAAAACCTCATATCAAAGCAATCTAGTTTTTTCTCAATTTGATGATATTCTTATTGAAGATGTGGTTGAACCAGTGGTAATTCACAAGAATGAGAAACAATAGATCTAAAAGAAGTGGACATTAACTATCCACTGACAGTAGATCCACCCGTGACTGTTAGTAAGGTTAAACTAATCAATGAAGAGAAAGTTAAACTAGTTGATCCAAAGACGACTGTTAAGAAAAAAATAAATTGTTTAACTCCAAAACCTCATATTCAAAGCAATCTGGTTTTTTCTCAATCTGATGAAATTCTTATTGAAGATGTGGTTGAACCACTGCTGATTCACAAGAATGAGAATATATCTGTTGAAAATCATATTCTTTGTGAACCACAAACTTCTGATAAATCAATAAATGGTAAACCAAACTTGGTTGGTACACCAAGGACATGTGAGAAGAAAGTTGTTTTTGAAAAGATATCAAAATCATTTTCAAAACCGAATGTTAAGGGTAAAAATTGGAAAGTTTATAAATTAAAAGGTGTTAACAAGATGTTTGCTGATGAGCTCTTTCCGATAGCTCCTTGTTAATCCTGAGTGTGTTGAATATGTTTATGATTGTGATCATTCGGTTTCTTTTAATCGTGATGCATCAGTGACGCCTATTGGGGAAATGAAAAAGAGAAAATCAAAACCCGAAAAGGAATCCACACCAGTGTTGTTTCAACAGAACAGATTTGTCAAATCTACTGGTTCTGATGTATTGGAAAATTTTGCATAGTGTTCAAATCTTGAATTTTTCCAAAAGAAGAAAAGTGAGAAAATTCAACCCTCCGTGTCTAAGCTTATAACAGAATCATCTTCGATGTTGGTTGAAATGAGAAAATGTTTTTATTGCAATGTCAAAGGACATTTGATTGTTGATTGTCATTACAGGAGAAAACTCAAATTGCCAGATGCTTTTAACAAGGTTTCATTAACTTTTGAGCAATTTGAGACACTTGAACAAAAAGCTAAACAACAAAGAGTTTATATTAATTCATTGTTAAAGTCTACCGAAACATCTCACAGTTCTGATAATGTTAAATTTTTAAGACAACAAGCTGATAAACCGTTACTAGCTTGGAAACCAAAGATTCCATCGGCCGTTGCTGATCATGTTGAGGATACTGGTCGACCTAAGACTATGGTCTGTGTTCCAGTTTTGTAAGGCCCCGTTCCCGGAACCCTACTTTGGCGTTGGATTTACTCATAAACATAGTTCTAAAATCAAAGTTAATTAAAACTTTCGCGGAATAATTAAAACTTCATACATTACATTACAAAACATCGAATATTGTCTTAACAACAGTTTAATTGTCTTATAACATAACATAATTATCCATAACATCCCTTCCGAGATGCCAGTCTTCCAGTCCCTGCCATGTGCCATCCTCAAGCCAGCTCCTTCAATCTATTTACCTGCGTGCATACTAAAAATCAGCTACGCTGAGTGAGTTCTAGATAAGCAGGTAACATACATTTCATTCACATTCTTACACAAGTGTATATATATATATATCCGAAGGTATTTATTACAATCGTTCTTACCTTCATACTTCCATACCATCATGCTTTTACTTATATTTATTATTTTTATACATACATAATCGTTCTACGTTTTAAAGAGCCTTTCGCCCTCTAACCTTCGCAGATATTATTAGGGTTTGCCACCCTTCATTCTTCGCAGATATTCTTAGGGTCTGCCACCCTTTATTCTTCGCAGATATTTTTAGGGTCTGCAACCCTTTATTCTTCGCATTCGCCCTCTAACCTTCGCAGATATTATTAGGGTCTGCCACCCTTCATTCTTCGCAGATATTTTTAGGGTCTGCAACCCTTTATTCTTCGCAGATATTTTTAAGGTCTGCAACCCTTTATTCTTCGAAGATATTCTTGGGTCTGCAACCCTTTATTCTTCGCATATATTATTAGGGTATGAAACCCTTTGACTCTTCGCATATATTATTAGGGTATGAAACCCTTTAACCATTCAACCATACACATCATACATATCATACAATTATTAGTTACATCTATTCTCGTATACCTCTGCATACATACATTTAACTCTTTCTATACCGATTTAAGTATATTTATAAACATTCATATGGCATACACTTACCACTTAAGTTAAGTGTATTAACCATTGAGTATGCACACAGCCCCGAGAACATAACATAGAAAATGGGGCTAGAACTCACCTGGAGTCAGTTTCTCTACGAGTTAATGGTAATACCCTTCCTTAGCTGTGCACGGCTAATTGTGTAACATATCACGAGTGTCAGTTATTTATTACTACTACTTCATACATCTAAAATAATGAAACCCTCAACTAACGGGGGTCCGGGCGCAGCGCCCCTAGTAGCGGGGTCTAGGGGCGGTAGCCCCTAGCAGGGTCCAAGGGGCAAAGCCCCTGGCTGGGTTCGCTAATAGGCCCTTTATCAAAAACGCATCAGAAAGTGAATCGCATGAAATTTAGCATGGAATTTCGCATGAGAATTTCACATGAGAATTTCGCATGGAAGTTTCGCTTCGCATGAGCCATTTCGCTTCGCATGGCATGCGATGCGAAATTCTTAGATTTCGCATGGCAGGTGATGCGAAGCCCTTTTTCATGCAATTTAGACCCAATTACCTTATTTTGTCATTTTAAAGCCATTTTACTCCTATACTCTTCCCTGGAACCCGATTTTTACCCTTTTTATGGGTTTTGGGTCGTACCAACTTTGTATACCCGTGTTTTCAAGGTCCGGAATCACCTTTTTGTCCTATTACACCCCCGGGAGGTTATAACTCACTAAGTTTGTGTTTTTCTTACGTTATACAACCCGATCTATCGTGCTAACAGTTTGCATGTCGAAATCAACCACAAAAACTCAACCTTGTTGGCCAAAACTCACCTTTTTGGTCTCAGGTTCGGACCTGGACAGATCCGAGGATCTTGGTGGTGTTTCTTGTTGTTTTATGGTGTTTACACCCAAGACTCGTTCTTCCTTATGCACGGATTTGGATCCGGAATGTAGAGAGAAAATGTGTGTATTCTTGAGTGTGTGTGTGTGTGTGTTGTGGAAGGAAGGAAAAATGGTGAAATGGTGGAGAGGTTGGGTTTATATAGGGGGTTATGGGCCCCACAACCCACTCACAATTCCAAATCCAATTTTTACCCAAACATTTACACACACAAACAAATTAACGACACACACGCAATAATAGATTTTCTTTTATTTATTAATCTCAAAATAAGGATGTTACAAGTTTCTCATTAATTATTTAGTTTTTTTGTAAGACCCCGAATCCCGGGAATCCTACAGTTGGTAATCACATCCACAAATTCACAAAAATTTAAAACCAAACGATTCTTTGTATTTAAAACAAGTTCAGAGTAAATAACAGCGGAAAAGTTTAAGTATTAAAAATCCCAAAACACGGGTACAGGTGTCCAAAATCAATTGTAAATAAAATATTCGTTTTATTTGAAATCTTCATCTCATTAAAATCGTTTCAGAGTAGTAAACAGCGGAATAGATAACATAAAAATTCCCAAAACCAGGGAAAGTGACCAAAATTAAAATTTAAATACTTATGGTAATAATTTAAAAGAAACAGTTTGCGTTATTAATTCTTCGACTAGATGTGCCTTCAACCGTCCGAGTAGTCTCTAGCACGTCCAAGCGGAAATCTCTAATCCTCAACCTGAAAGTCAATCTAACATACACACAAAGTCAGCTTGAGCTGAGTGAGTTCAAGTTTTCATAAACAATAATTCATACTTTATTTCAAAGCTATAGTTATAAACAATAGAGAAGGTATAAATAAAATAAATTATATATAATTCACCAAGTAATACAATCATCGTTGAACACACGTACACGGGCCTCTCCACCACGAGTCAAGACTCGAGTAATATATTTGACCCGGACGCGGTAAGACCTAAGCATGTGACACGAGCCTCTCCACCACGAGTCAAACCCGAGTAATATATTTGACTCGGTCACAGCTTATACATCCGAGCACGAGATACGGGCCTCTCCACCACGGGTACAACCCGAGTAATATATTTGACCCAATCTCGGCTCATACATCCAAGCACGGGGTACGGGCCTCTTCACCACGGGTGCAACCCGAGTAATATATTTGACCCGATCCCGGCTCATACATCCAAGCACGTAATACGGGCCTCCTCACCCCGGGTCTTCCCCAAGTAATATATTTGACCCGATCACGGCTCAACATCAACGGGCCTCTTCACCACGGGATTTTAAAACCCATGTATTATATTTGACCCGCCAAAATGATGATCACGTCACACGGGCCTCTCCACCACGGGTACAACCCGAGTAATATATTTGATCCAGCCGTGAATCACCATGCACACACACATCAATAAGCCTACATACATCATTCTTAGTCACGAGAAACTAAATATCATTACACAATCGTAGGCTATAAGGTACACATCCTCATACGTACATACATACCTCCATATATACATACATATATATATTCCTACATAAATATATATATATATCATCCCATACGGGAACTAAGTAGATAGGTCTACTCATATTCAATTACTACCAAGTCTGCTAACGTCCTCGAGTCTAGACCATCAATAGTGTATGTAACCTTAAGGACACAAGACCATGAACGAGTCTAAAATATCCTAAGGCATATAAAATAATTCAAATATAGCTTTCAAAATACACCATCATGAGTGAGACCATGTAAAACTATTCAAATCATTGTAACGAGTAAAATCGTTTAAAATTGTATTTCGGTGTGTATGCTAGCCCAAAACGTAAAAGAGTAAAAAGAGCATCATGAACTCACCTGAATCAATCGAACACCTGCAACGAGCTAGGAAATCCCTAAGTGCACAATCACAAGCAAGGGCCTGTAAATTATACACAACGCATTACTAAACTAAACCGCAAGGACACACTTGCCTAATGGGCTGCCCAAGCCCAACACTTCGGCCCAAGGCCCAACAACTTGGCCCAAGGCCCAACCACTTTGCCCAAGGCCCAACTACTTGGCCCAAGGCCCATCAACTTGGCCCAAGGCCCAACACTTTGCCCCAGGCCCAACAACTTGGGCCGAGACCCAACCCAAACCCAATTACTTTACCTCAGCCCTAAAACCCTTCAACTAACCAAATCCATCCTACGATTATGGCCGGGGCTAACCATGATGCACAACTCACCCGCCGGTAATCAAATCGAGTCGAATACGCGCGTAATAAATCTTAAAACCAATTGTCAAACGAATCAGCCCCAAATGGACTAAATTCCCATCTTAACCTTTTCTTACATCATAATTATGTCACCCGAGTTGATAGGGTTGATGGTTCCTTTTTACAACTTTCAATTTAACATTTAAACGAAAATTCGCGCACCGCCGACTCGATTGACCAATCACCTACCAAAACAGCCCCGAGTATCAAAAATATAATTTTCCCACAGCCCTTAGACTCCCCTAGGGCCATGCAAACTGATTCGGTTGGTCATCCAACCGATTAACGCATCAAACTCAACAATTTACAATTCTACACCGATAAACCCTAGTTTTCGAACTAAAATCGATTGACCGACCTAAACACCTCCATTGGCCAAGAAATTTTAGTATGTTGTAAGTGACATACCTAGGAAGTTGACGGAGCACGAACTTCAATTATAACAGCCCCGAAAGATGCGAGAAAGGGCAGCCACCGGTTAAGCCTAAAACGAACTTATCGATCAATAAGAATATAACATGCAGATTTTAGCATGCAAAGATGTATTTTATTACATAGGAAAACCATGGAATTAAATTATTAAATTTTTACCAGTGTTGCATAAATATCTTAAGTTTATAAAAATATTTTTATTATATTTTTCTAGTGGACACAAAAATCATAAAAATTCATCCAACACAGAAAGGTATGTGCAGCTATTTCAGCTGCGCAACAAAATGGTTTTATTTTTATAAAATTCATTACCTAGCCAAATTAAACGATTCCAATTAGGTTTGGTTCCTAACTCAAAATATTAACTTCTAGAAGTGGAACCAACCAATTTAGACTTGTCGAAAAAAGGTTATGATGTCGGGAAGACGGACCAGAATCCGTCGTCCCGCATCAGGTTTGACACTCGATTTTATAAAATCATAAAAAGTATTCAAATCTCGTCCAAAAATTACGTATTAAACCTTTCTGAAAACTAGACTCAAAGTAGAACATCAATCAAGAATCGATCAAAAACAGTATATTTGCATCGAGTTACAGACCCTACAATAAATGTATACGAATCTGTCAGCAAACTGTTATCATCAAACTCAACCTTAACGACCGATACGCGATGTATAAGGATGGTTTAAGGTGTAAAATGCTAGAGAGAACATGGGACTAACCTTGAATTGGATTTTTACGACCTAATCACAGCTGCAAAGAGAAAAATCAGATGGTTTGGGTGAGTTGCTGCTGCCGATCGCAGGTTCTACGAGGGCTAGGGTTTTGGTTTTTGATTATAATATAAAATGTTACGTTCTGACCCTTCCAAGTTGAAAGTTGTGACACTTGAATGAAACTTAAGTAATTCAACTTATGGGTATGACAAGGAGGTCCCCAAAGTAAGCCGGTTCAAACCCGATAAATATACAAACTCTAAAACGTGCATGCCGATAAACGAAAATGTCGGGTGCTACATACTAGTATAATACTTTAAGTCGTAAGAGGGGATGTTTTGGGAAAAAAGGATGGACAAACGGACTTTTAAAACGTATTACAAGGCTCTAAATTAGAAAGATGAAACCCCGGCTTTTTGAACAACATTTATAAACGATCGAGCCGATTAACGAAATTTACGAGCGTTACATTTTGTGTAGGTATATCCAAGAAGATCTATCATCCTCATATGGATTGTTGCTAAATCAAATTTGTTGATAGTGGATTATCTTGGCACATGATGGGCATATTGGTTTAGATTGATTTGATTGATAATTGCAAAGATATAAAATTCATAAAATTTTCAATCGGCAAACTTGTTCAACATTCATAATTTTAAAATGCAAGATTTCTTTGTGATGAACAAGATCTTCAAAAGCTTTATCCATGTTGGAAGATCGTTATTCATTTTTCTGCAAATTTTTGTTTTTATTTATATTTTTAGGGGGGGAGAAAATTAGAAAAATCCAAAAATATTGTGTTTTCTGTATGAAAAATACAAAAAATATGTTGTTAATTTTGAAAAATATAAAATTTGAGAAATGCGATCCGACATATATGGGAAATGATAGTACATTGACTTAGCGGACCTAACACATGAATAAAGTAGACTAAAAAGTGTCGTAAGATCAATTGCATGATGTGTATGATAGGCTTAACAGATTGTATAAGTGCTGAAAAGATATAAACCTAAATGCTTGCCAAATCTAGTGGTGTTACATCTTGATGCATAGTTAATATCTGTATTAAGTACCAAAAAGTTTAAAGATTGCTGTGTGTGCAGGCGTTCATTTTGATAAGAAAATTCTGCTTATTTTTACTTTAATTTTGCAAAGAAATTCAACTTTATTTTTTCTTTATGTATGACCTCGAATCCCGGGAATCCTATGGTTGGTAATCACATCCACAATTTCACCAAAAATTTAAAACCAAACAATTCGTTTTATTTAAAACAAGTTCAGGGTGAATAAACAACGGAAATTCGTGAGTGTCAAAGATTCCCAAACCGGGAAGAAGTACCAAACAATAAACAGTGGAAAAGTTAAGTATTTAAAATCCCAAAACCGAATATAAAGTAAAGTCTTTGTTTTATTTTAAAATTCTCGTCTAGAAATGCCTTCAACTCTCCGAGTAGCATCCAGCACATCAAAGCGATAACATCCACTCCTTAACCGGAAAGTCAAACTAACATACACACAAAGTCAGCTTGAGCTGAGTGAGTTCAAGCTTTCAAAAACAATATTCATAATTTATTTTAAAAGGTATAGATCTAAAACAGTAGGGGGAATAATAAGAAAATAAATAATAAATATCACCTAATAATACATTCATGGTCGAACACAGGTACACGGGCCTCTCCACCACGAGTCAAGACTCGAGTAATATATTTGACCTAGACACGGTAAGACATAAGCACGTGACACTAGCCTCTCCTACACGAGTCATACCCCGAGTAATATATTTGACTTGGTCAAAACTTACACATCCAAACATGTGATATGGGCCTCTCCACCACGGGTATAACCCGAGTAATATATTTGACCCGATCACGGTTTAACATACGACGGGCCTCTCCACCACCGGATTTTAAAACCCTAATAATATATTTGACCCGCCTTAATGATGAACGCGCCACACGGGCCTCTCCATCATAGGATTTGAAAACCCGAGTAATATATTTGACCTGGTCGTAATCACATGCACACACACATCAATAAGCCTACTCACATAATTTTTAATCACAAAGAACTAAATAATACCAACATTCATAGGCTACAAGGTAATATGTATAATTCGTTCCCGTAAACCAATATAAGTAAGTCTACTCGTATTCAAGTGATACTAGGCCTAATAAGCTTCTCGAGCCTAGACCACAAGTAATGTATATATATCACCTTAAGGAATTTAAGACCCAAGGCACGTCTAAAATATACTAAGGCATAAAATATAGTTCACACCTAATTTCATAAATGCACAAATATTAATAAGTCTATGCAACGCCATCTAAATAGTTTTAAACGAGTAAAATCGAGTAATGCTTGTAATAAGGTGTGTATGCCAGCCCAAAACGTAAAAATAGTTTAAAAGGGGCATCATGAACTCACCTGATACGGGGCACACAATCACAACAAGCTAGAGAGTCCTTAAGTATTCCCACGACTCAAACGCTTGTCGGATTACACGCAAAGATTACTAACGGAACCGAACCAACTCGTTTATCCTAAAGCCTGGTTTGAGAGTTGTTTACGCACCGAGCAACCAACTCTGCCCCGTTGTAAGGCCCCGAACCCGGTAGCCCTACTTTAGCGTCGGATTTACTCATAAACACAGTCCTTCAAAATCAGAGTTTATTAAAACTTTTCGCGGAATATAAAACATCAATCATTTGTTACAAAACATTAAATCCTTTCTTTGATACCATAACACAAAACTTATATTCAAAACATCTTTACTTCTTTCTTCAGATGCCAGCCGTTCAATCCATGCCATGCATCATCCTCTTGCTAGCTCTGTAATGGACTCACCTGCGTGCATACTAAAAGTCAGCTACGCTGAGTGAGTTCTAGTTAATCAGGCAACATACAATCTATTCTCATATATTACTTCCCGTATCCGAAGACACATATTACTACCTTAACCTTGTATAAATATCCATAGGAGGATCGTCACGTAATATCTATTAAAAGAACCATTACCATTACCCTACCATATATATACTTTCCATAGGAGGAACACTATACTATCCATAGAAGGAGCACTCTACTATCCATAAAAGGAACACTATACCTTCCATAAAAGGAACACTATACCTTCCATAAAAGGAACACTATACCTTCCATAAAAGGAACACTATACTATCCATAAAAGGAACACTATACCTTCCATAAAAGGAACACTATACTTTATTATTTAATATCCATGTAAGGAGCTAGTCACTTCCCTTGACGATACGTGCAATATCCGAAGATCGTTCACGTACCATCAAGCAATCATTCATATATTTCACATTATCCATATAAGGCATACACATAAAATTATATCCTTTCGTTCATACTTTCTTACTTTCTTTAGTATTATCTTACTTTCATATCTTACGTTATAAAGAGCATTACGCCCTACGTTCCTCGAGTATTACTAGGGCTCGGTACCCTCTTCGTAACCATACAACTATACGTTATCATTTCTTTCTTCTATTATCTCTATCATGTTCATACACATAAACATACATAACATACTTACCTTATTCTTAGCGCTGCAACCTAACAGTACGTACAATATCCGAAGATCGTTCACGTACCATCAAGCAATCATTCATATATTTCACATTATCCATATAAGGCATACACTTATCTCTTAGGATAAGTGTATTGAAAAACATATTGAGTATGCACACAGCCCCGAAAACGTAACACATAAATGGGGCTAGAAACTCACCTGAATTCTGCTTCTTTTTCTGATAGCTGTAAATCCCTTCTCTATCTGAGCTCGGCTGACTGTACAAGTTACACGTATCAATACTCGTCTGATCTAATCTGGTGGCCTAGTATTAGCTTACTTTAACTTATCGCTTTATAATTTATTTTCTAATCAAACTTGGCTTTAGGCGAAGTTAACCCTCGGGCGAACTTAGCTCTAGGAGAAGTTAACCTTAGGCGAACTTAGCTGTAGGCGAAGTTACCAGCTAGGCGAACTTAGCTTTACAGCGAAGTTGCTATCAGGCGAACTTGGCTTCAGGCGAAGTTATCATCAGGCGAACTTGGCCTCAGGCGAAGTTACCAGTTAGGCGAACTTAACTTTACAGCGAAGTTGCCATCAGGCGAACTTAGCTTGCAGGCGAAGTTCATCAGGCGAACTTAGCTTGCAGGCGAAGTTCATCGCGTTGAAGGCGAAGTTGCCCAGATGAAGGCGAAGTTATCCAGACAGCCGTTGTTCGGTTTCTTTTCAGCATTTTGAGCGATTTTAACACCCTTGCTATGGTTCAATATCACCCACTACGCTTCCCGACCATCTTCGGTCGCTTATACACTAAAAAGCTTGGATCTTTAAACCTTAAAGGCCAAGAATCATACCTTTTTGAGCTTGTTGGATCTCGTTAACCTGCTAGCACGCTAATCTCTTTCTCTCGGACCTGCCCGATTCTTCCCTTGGCTCGGCCCGGTTCCGGCGAAGTTAGTGTGTGGTGTGTGTGTGTGTGTGTGCTTGGATAAAGATAGAATGAAGATATTTTGGGGTGTTAGGGTATTTATATCCCTGAGATCCCATGGACCTAAGGCCCATTCTCGTTTAACCCATCCTAATTAATCCAAGTCCACAACCCATATCCATTACCCAACACTAGCCCGACCCATACCAACTCCTATTCTATTATTTATTTCCTGATAACCCGGGTAAACTTTCTCTCTATTAATAAGTAACATAATTAATATTACTTGGAAATTTCGGGATGTTACAAGTCTTCCCTCCTTAAAGAGGTTTCGTCCCCGAAACCTAACTTATTCCCTATAAAAGGAAAACTTCTTATATTTACACGCTTTATTGAATCGCCTTCGCTTTCTGAGTTATCCTTCTTACTTCCGACCTTGCAGTCATCGAATGGTGGTCATGTGTTTTAGCTATTTAAGGTAGCTTGTCCATGAGACCCTCAATGTACCACAACTCATCTCATACCTCCAAGGGCTTCGATTAGTACTTTTAACACTATTGTCTAAAACAACATTTCATCATAACATAATAATCATTCATAACCTGCTCAATATATTACACGTTACTGATAACCATAAGTTTTAAACCTTAACACATAACAAGTCCTTAAGCAAAAGCAACTTAATAAAACCATTGCATGAACAATTATTCCTTCATCAAGCGTTCCTCTCTGCAGTTTCCCCAAGTCTTTATCATTCCGCACCTCCCGCCCCTGATTCCTTGCAATCCCTAGCTATGTTGTCAGCTTTTCCGCATTTGTAGCACTTTGGACGATCAGGGCAGTCTCGAGAGTAATGCCCACCCTTTCCGCACTGATAGCACCTGTCTGTCCCAATCCTGCATTCCCCCGGGTGCACTCGCCCACACGTCTTACACGCATCCTTGTTCCCAACCTTGGCCTTCCTCTCATCAGTTGTTGTCACCATCTCGCCAGACCGCTTAGCAGAGGTAGCCCATTTCTTCTCCTTCTTTTCCCCCACCACCACATCGTCCTCAGCCAGGTCAGCATAAACCACTTCTGCAAGTTCAACAGCAGAGTCAAAAGTAGCTGGTTTATTTGCCCTGACCAACATGCGGACTTTTTGTGGCAATCCCCTCACATAACATTTGATTCTTTTGACCTCAGTGTCAACCATATCAGGCACCAACCTAGATAGTCGGTTGAATTCAGTAGTATACTCACGATGCGTCATCATACCGGCCTTTAAATTCAAGAACTTCATCTCCGTCCTTTCAACCTCGGCATCTGCGCAGAACTTTTTCATCACCATGTCCTTTAGGTCATTCCAACTCATCGTCTTGATCTCTTCACGGGTCTTCCTCTGCTCCACACTCTCCCACCAATACATAGCCTCATCTTCAAAAGATTGAGTGGCATAACCGACAGCTTGGTCAGGACGGCACTCGCTAATGCGGATAACCTTATCCATGGCGGTTATCCACTGAAGAGTAGCGATTGCATCTCCTAAACCAGTCAGCTTAGGCGGGTCACAACCTTTGAAGGACTTATAGTTGCAACCGCCTCGGCCCCTCTTCCTATCATCATCTTTCACAGACTTTACCTCACTCGAGTCACCCCTTTCCCTCTCTTCATCCTTTCTATTATTACCACCTGCCCCTTCAACAGTTCGTTCACGGCTTCCAGCAGATCCTTCGGGATTCAGGTTCTTCACAGCAGCAACTACAGCTTGAACAATGGCTGCTTGAACTGCAAGGCTAAGTTGAACTTCTTCGTTGTTGTTCTGGTCTCCTCCTGCGGCGCTCCCTTCATCTTCGGTGTGGGAAGCTTCTTCTGCCGAGGGTTGCTGGACAAGACGAGGCCTGCCACGACGTCCAGTGCGACCCCCAGTTCCCACAACTTCTCCAGCTCCAGCCATCAGTATTCTTAAAGGGACAACACACACATCATCACTCAAGGAACTATTTAGTACAAGGATAGCAAGGCTAACAGGTAATAACAGTGGCCAGCTGTGACTAGCTGATCACGTTGCTTTCCGTGTCCTATTCGCTTCCCTTTATGAGTCTATTTGTGCTGGTTCTACTTAAGCAGTTAGTCAAATCAAACAATCAATTACCTCTATCCTTATCGTTCACGTATCTTTTCTTTCTCATTAACATATATCATTTAATCATACACCTTACCTTTACTGATTTTTGCTTGAGCGACACATGGCATTCTTGAACTGGCATCTTCTTTCTTTTCTTACTTAAATCCCATTCTCTGTTCGAGTCTAAGCATGTAGGATGCTTAAATCTCTCGAACTTATGCTCTGATACCAACTTGTAAGGCCCCGAACCCGGTAGCCCTACTTTAGCGTCGGATTTACTCATAAACACAGTCCTTCAAAATCAGAGTTTATTAAAACTTTTCGCGGAATATAAAACATCAATCATTTGTTACAAAACATTAAATCCTTTCTTTGATACCATAACACAAAACTTATATTCAAAACATCTTTACTTCTTTCTTCAGATGCCAGCCGTTCAATCCATGCCATGCATCATCCTCTTGCTAGCTCTGTAATGGACTCACCTGCGTGCATACTAAAAGTCAGCTACGCTGAGTGAGTTCTAGTTAATCAGGCAACATACAATCTATTCTCATATATTACTTCCCGTATCCGAAGACACATATTACTACCTTAACCTTGTATAAATATCCATAGGAGGATCGTCACGTAATATCTATTAAAAGAACCATTACCATTACCCTACCATATATATACTTTCCATAGGAGGAACACTATACTATCCATAGAAGGAGCACTTTACTATCCATAAAAGGAACACTATACCTTCCATAAAAGGAACACTATACCTTCCATAAAAGGAACACTATACCTTCCATAAAAGGAACACTATACCTTCCATAAAAGGAACACTATACTATCCATAAAAGGAACACTATACCTTCCATAAAAGGAACACTATACTTTATTATTTAATATCCATGTAAGGAGCTAGTCACTTCCCTTGACGATACGTGCAATATCCGAAGATCGTTCACGTACCATCAAGCAATCATTCATATATTTCACATTATCCATATAAGGCATACACATAAAATTATATCCTTTCGTTCATACTTTCTTACTTTATTTAGTATTATCTTACTTTCATATCTTACGTTATAAAGAGCATTACGCCCTACGTTCCTCGAGTATTACTAGGGCTCGGTACCCTCTTCGTAACCATACAACCATACGTTATCATTTCTTTCTTCTATTATCTCTATCATGTTCATACACATAAACATACATAACATACTTACCTTATTCTTAGCGCTGCAACCTAACAGTACGTACAATATCCGAAGATCGTTCACGTACCATCAAGCAATCATTCATATATTTCACATTATCCATATAAGGCATACACTTATCTCTTAGGATAAGTGTATTGACAAACATATTGAGTATGCACACAGCCCCGAAAACGTAACACATAAATGGGGCTAGAAACTCACCTGAATTCTGCTTCTTTTTCTGATAGCTGTAAATCCCTTCTCTATCTGAGCTCGGCTGACTGTACAAGTTACACGTATCAATACTCGTCTGATCTAATCTGGTGGCCTAGTATTAGCTTATTTTAACTTATCGCTTTATAATTTATTTTCTAATCAAACTTGGCTTTAGGCGAAGTTAACCCTCGGGCGAACTTAGCTCTAGGCGAAGTTAACCTTAGGCGAACTTAGCTGTAGGCGAAGTTACCAGCTAGGCGAACTTAGCTTTACAGCGAAGTTGCCATCAGGCGAACTTGGCTTCAGGCGAAGTTATCATCAGGCGAACTTGGCCTCAGGCGAAGTTACCAGTTAGGCGAACTTAACTTTACAGCGAAGTTCCCATCAGGCGAACTTAGATTGCAGGCGAAGTTCATCAGGCGAACTTAGCTTGCAGGCGAAGTTCATCGCGTTGAAGTCGAAGTTGCCCAGATGAAGGCGAAGTTATCCAGACAGCCGCTGTTCGGTTTCTTTTCAGCATTTTGAGCGATTTTAACACCCTTGCTATGGTTCAATATCACCCACTACGCTTCCCGACCATCTTCGATCGCTTATACACTAAAAAGCTTGGATCTTTAAACCTTAAAGGCCAAGAATCATACCTTTTTGAGCTTGTTGGATCTCGTTAACCTGCTAGCACGCTAATCTCTTTCTCTCGGACCTGCCCGATTCTTCCCTTGGCTCGGCCCGGTTCCGGCGAAGTTAGTGTGTGGTGTGTGTGTGTGTGTGCTTGGATAAAGATAGAATGAAGATATTTTGGGGTGTTAGGGTATTTATATCCCTGAGATCCCATGGACCTAAGGCCCATTCTCGTTTAACCCATCCTAATTAATCCAAGTCCACAACCCATATCCATTACCCAACACTAGCCCGACCCATACCAACTCCTATTCTATTATTTATTTCCTGATAACCCGGGTAAACTTTCTCTCTATTAATAAGTAACATAATTAATATTACTTGGAAATTTCGGGATGTTACACCCGTGTGGACCAAATTAAATAAAATCATAGCCAACAAGTCCACACGACACTACACGAGTTGGATGGGTTGGTAATTCGCAAGCACGAAGCACAAACTACCAATAAACGCGAATTTGCGTAGTACCGACCCGTTTGAGTAACCGACAACCAATTCAGCCCCATTAACATAAAAATTAAGTTTTCCATAGCCCGTATAACATACCGAGGCTACACAATCTGAATTGGTTGTTAATTCCTTCAAACAACGCGCTTAACGCAACAATCAACAAACTAGACAAACGAAATCCTAGTTTTTCAATCTATCGACAATTGATCAATCAAACAAACTTCATAGCCCACGATACTAAAGTATAGCATGTATGACATACCTAGGAAGATGACGGAGAAAATCCTCACTTCAAACAGCCCGAAAAGAACACAATTGGACAGCCACCGGTTAAGCCTAAAATGAACGTATCGATCAATAACGAGTATAACATGCAGATTTTAGCATGTGAAGATGCATTTTATTACATAGGAAAATCATAGGAATAAGTTATGAAATTTTTACCAGAGTTGAATAAATTTCTTAGCTTTATAAAAATATTTTTTTATATTTTTCTAGTGCACACAAAAATCATAAAAATTCCTCCAACACAGAAATGCACGTTCAGCTATTTCTGTGTGCAGCAAAAGTGTTTTATTTTTTTGAAAATCATTACCAAATAAAATAAAACGATTCAAACTGGGTTGTAAACTTAACTCAAAATATGAAGTTCCAGAAGTGGAACCGACCAATTTGGATTTGTCAAAAAAGAGTTATGATGTCGGGAAGACAGACTAGAATCCGTCACCCCGCATCAGCTTTGACACACAATTTTATAAAATCATAAAAACCATTCAAATCTCATCTAAAAATTAAAAATTATACCATTCTGGAAACTAGACTTAAAGTAGAACATCATGGAAACAAGAATCGATCAAAAACAATAAATTTTCATCGAGTTACAGACCAAACAATAAACGAGTACGAATCTGTCAGAAACTGTTATAATCAAAACTCAACCCTAACGTGTTCAAAAAAGGGTTTAATAGTAAAAAAGAGTTATATTAGGATAGGAACGACCTTGAATTAGATGGAGATCACTTGGGATAGGCTGGAGATGATGAAAATCGTGAAGGGGAGGGTTGCAAAAATCCCGATCGACCAAGAGAGAAGAGAGAGAGAGAGAGAGTTAGGGTTTTCAATATAATAAATTTACACTCTTGTCCCCGAGCTTGTAAAACAAGATGTCTTGAGCCAAAAGGTTAATTAAAATGACTTTCAAGGATGACTAGAAGGTCCTTTAAGATGCTAAATCGGGTCTCGGTTAATGCACAAACTCTACAAGGATTACTTTCTTATTAACGAAATTTAACCAGCATTACACTTTATTTTTGTTCAAATATTGGATCCTCTCCTGCGCGTTAAGACTATCCGACCTGAGGGTTAATATTTGAATATTCTGCTTTATTTTCTTGGTGTTTCGTATAAAGCCTTGGACTTTCTTCGCGCGATAATATGGTATTATCTGACTTGATTGTTAAGGCCTTATACAACTTTAAATTATTTTTATTTTTTTATTTTATTAAAATGGAATCTTATTTGCATGTAGTAATACCGATCTTAAGGGAAAATTTTAACCTTCTGTTTTGTTTTCTATTTTTTTTTACTTTTGCATGAGTCACAGCTAATCATTTCAAAAAAGGAAAAGTATGTACATGTTAAATTCACTGTATAAAAGATATAAAAAATTGTGTCTGATAGGTGGGATCCACATAAGATTTGTGCTTAATTGAACCTTAATACGTATCGTAAAATTACTGAAGGATCTGTATAAAGTTTAAAGTGGACAATTATATATGCAATCATCATTGGGTTACGTGCATAATAATGTCAAAATTGAAGTGTCGTTTAGGACGTTACTAGTCACTATATGATCCCATATCACGATCTTTCTCTAAAAAATATGTACTGCTTACGTTTACTGCTTTAATTTCTTTTCGTTAGTTTGAGAAAAATACAAAAAGATTTTAGGTGTGTTTTGACATAAACTTTGAAAAATCAAAAATATTTTGGGTTTGTTTTAGTATAAAATTTGTAAAAGCCAAAAAGATTTTATTTCCAATTTATTTTTAATCTTCCGACAAGTGATATACATTTTCAAAATGTTTTTGCCGTGTTACGAAAATTGTTTTCACCATTACACATTCTTGTTCATAATATTTGTGCTCAACTGCTAAATCAAGATAAACTTTACAGTTTATTGATGGAATGTGTTGATTGACTGTAGTTTTGACTGAGTGATTATTATTCAATCCTTGAATCTTCTCAAGATGGTGAATTTAAGGTATGGCAGAGTATTCGAGTTAAGGGGGAGTGAAGATGCTAATCGTGTGTACAAGCTTGATGTTGATAAAGATTGGAGACGAACAACTAATGCCAAGGAGGACCTGTATAAAGACACATGTGAAGACCAACTGAAATCAACAAAGATTAAAAGTTAAACAAACTCCAGCAATTGTCAAGGGGGAGTTTGTTAGTACATGAAATGTGACAAGTGCGGGGAGTTAAACCGATGAGTCGCTTTGTCTTTGTATAAGATGCATGCATATAAAGAAGGATATCAAGACTAACGAATGGTTCATGGCATGCGGTTAGGAATGAAATAGGAGTTAACGAATGAGCAAACATGGTGCATGGCTAACGAATGTGAGGAGTCAAATGATTAACGAATGTGGTGCATACATGATGACTAACGAATGAGTGGAATAAGCTTAAACGAATGAGCTGTTCAAATTTGAACGAATGTGAGTGCATGGATCATAACAAATGTTGTCTAGCGAATGGGAGTTAATTGTAACGAATGGCCTTGTAGTATAAAAAGGTTTCATGTTAGTTACAACAGTTAGTGACACATAGAGAGTTAGAACCGTTCATTCTTACGAGAGACCGTATTGTACCAAAATTTATATACGAGCTATAACGAGTTAATATTTACATATCGTCTTCATACTCGGTCGTTTTTGTTCACCGATTAGTACCGAAACGCACCGAAACATTCACCGTACGTTTTCGGTTTCATAGACCAATATCGAGTTCATTGATCCACATCGGAAAAAACAAGAATATGAGAGAAGATATAATAATATAAATAAAAACAAACTCATTGCCGCCGGAATCAATCCAAAAGGACGTTTAGAATTCAAGTTATGTTTGTTTTAAGATTTAAGCGAGATGGTACTGACCAGAATCCGAACAGCGATTCGGAAGTCAGGTTTTGGTCAGTAGCCTTAAATTAGGTTATGAGAATAAAAGTCTTCTGGACCGAACGTTGAATCCGACCAGAAGTATGAGAAAACGTTAAGTCAAACTAGTTGACTATTTTGCCCTTTAACGAGTTTTAAACGATTTGACCAGTCAACACCCTTCAACCACCGAAATTGATTAAAGGTTATTGACTAGGGAATGTATATGAATGATTTTACAGTTTACAACTTACCCGGAAATTGAAAGAATAAAGAGATATGACGAGCCAACGGTCCACATGCATGCAAAGTCAAACGTCTAAGAGTATGTCTTCAACCAAATAAGCAAAAACTGTGATGAATGATGATGAACCGAGGGTAGGACGGCTGGAGAAGGTATATTAGGCTATCGGGAAGTTTTGTGGTAGAGATTATGATATGTTTATGTAGAATAAGCAAAAACGAACCATATTTAGTAAATCTACTCGTTTAGGAAACCGAATATGTTTTTAATGACCAAATCAATATTAAAATCTATAAAATTTGTTCTTGGACAAGGGGTAATGAATACGGACATGTATCTAAGCTTTGGGGGATTTCTTGGGGCTTAATTCACTCGATTATGTCCTAAAATAAGCGATTTCGGGCCAAAAACGAACTAGGAAAGGAAATAAGCTTAAATGAACTGATCAGCTACCCCATGGCGCCGCGTGGTGGGCCTAGGAACCCCGCCACGTGGTGCTCCAGCCAAATAGGAGGAAATATGATTTTGTACATGTTTAGTCCTTGTAGTTTGGGTTTAGGTCATTTAACGAACTTTTTATGCATAGTTTAAGATTTCAACAATATATAAGGTATAAGGGACCTAAAGTGAACATAATAAACCTAATTTCTTATAAATATTTGATTTTTAATTAATAATAGAGATCCAAAATATTCCGAGTTGGGTTAAACGCAAACGAATATGGGTTTAGAAAATCCGAAATGTTACAGTCTCCCGTACTTCAAGGAATTTCGTCCCGAAATTAAGGAAAACCAAAACATTATTGTTTTGAAAACAATTTAAACCTTTAAAGAAAATATCATACCATAGAACTTCCAATAACCGAAGCAACGCTTCAAATGATAATCCGATAAGGGCACTTATATATAGGATGTACCAGAGGCGTATCCACCATGTCCTTATCATCTCATCATTCGTACCATTACCCAAGCTACCTTAGGTTCTAAATCATGACACATAGTTGTACGTATTACGATTTCCATGCAAGGACTTTGGTAATTACGTGTCGACCCATAATTACTTAGATCGTCGGATGGTCCGCATAATCCGTACCATCATGTGGTTTATAAAACATTTAAAACCATCATTTGGAAATAAGAAAACGTTTTGAAAAATTTTTAAATTCAAGAGATATTTAATAAATGTTCGAGTTTAATTAATAAAATAAGGTAAGTTCTAAAATATCTTTTGCTTACGAAGGAAACAAATTTCATGAAATAAAGGTTATATATGAATCGTGATAATCAAGACTAAGGAATTGAGGTATAGGTATAAGATTCTAATAAGTCTACCTTGATGAAAGGAATTTTATTCAGGGAATGAATCACACAAAGGTTTAATTTATAACAAATCTTAAAATAGTTAATAGCATGTGGAGTGCTTAAAGATCGTATTCTTTAGGAATGAAATTCTTAAGATCGAGAGAATAAGTTTAAACATAGTTAACGAAAACTTTGATGAGTCGAGTTTGGTTAATTTGAGAAATTATGAGATTAAAGATAAGTTAATATAAGTCATAGCTTTTCAAGTCAGTGATTTTCAGATTAGATTAATTCGGTTAAGATATTCTAAAATAGTATAATAGTTAGTAATTAATAATTTGAATATTAATGATAATACGAAAATATACATATTTGAATTAAATTGTTAATAGATTAAATTGGGAAGCAGATATTCCCGAATCACCAAGATAGTCCTATTCCAATTAAAATTTTAAAATTATATGAAATATAAAGTAGTTAATTAAATTAGATTTAATTGGGAATTCGTGGATTTTTTCCTTTTTCACAAAATCGTTATAAATATTAGGAATTAAGTAAATTAAATTATCAATAATGGAAATTTAAGTAAATAACAAATTTTAAATTAAAGTGAAGCAAATAATAAAATAAGATAAATGCGAGGCTAGAAATGCATGAACCACTATGACTATTCTAACAACTACGAATTTATCATTAAAACGTTCAAGATTCTCAAGGTGTATCAAAAATCAAAGTAGGGGATTGGAGTATTTACGAGCCAACGTTTAGTTTCAACTAATTAACGAACTTAATCAATAAATAAAGTGAGTGATAGGTTTTAATGGAGATTTATCAAAAAGTCAATTTTAATGGAAAAAATTTAATTAATGAAAGATTTAATTTAATAATGAGAATTAAATTTGGATGATGAAAAATTTAGTTTAATATCAATAAAATTTACAATATTTGAATTTTAACAATAATAACTTATAAAATGGAAAGTAAGTTGTGAAAAGTAACATGAGGAAAACCAAGAGATAATAAAATATTTATAGTTTAAGTTGAAGGTAAGGATTTAAATGCACTTAGTAATTTATAGTTTGAGAATATGGAAATAAATAAGAAAAGATGATTTAAATAATATTTTAATGGATATGAGTTAGTATAAGATTTCTTGTTCGAGGTATTTTAGTTTTGTCGAGATTGGTGGTCATTTGGTTAACGTAATACAGCAGCAAACTCCTTGTCGATTCTAGTAGTCGAACAACAATCACGAGAAGCAGGCGAACGACGTTGATTACGATGATTAATTCCTAGGAAAGACATTCTATGAAGACCAAAGATGAAACTTTATAAGATGATGGGTAAGTTGTGGGAATGAGTCAATGTGGAATAATAGAGAAATGTAATAGATTTGTGCAAGTGATAACTCGAGGACGAGTCGGAATTTAAAATAATGTGTATAAGTTTGAAGCATTAGTAAATAATGTTTTATAAAATTTTCCAAGAATAAAATAACCAAACATATCAAACAAGTTGACCTCCCATGAGCTTTCCATGGCAATTTGAATGGCCCAACTAAATAAAGCAACATAAAGTTTGTAAATTGGCCTCCCATAAGTGTTCCATGGAAATTTGTTGGCCTAATTCAAATAGCGAGTAATAAACAATTGAGTTGGTCAGCCCATGAGCGTGTACATGGCATTTAACTGACCCAACTAATTAACGAATTATCAAATCAATGGAGTTATTCGGACCATGAGCATTACATGGAATTTAACCGACCCAACTAAATATCGAATCGACGAATCAAATAAATTTAAAATAACTAAAAACACAATTTAGAAGTATAACCGTTTAGCCGGCTATGTTTACCATGCAACCGTTTAGCCGGTTACGGGTACCACTAAAAGTTACGGTTGTACGACATTTGTCATACCCCCATGCTTTAAGGTGAAGAAGCAAAACAAAACACCAGAATTCTTAAGGAATTTCCCACAATAATAGATAATCTCCCAAAATAAAAGATTTAGTAGAAACATTTTGAATGTGAGGCATAAGCTCGGAATTTGTGTGTGTGTGCAATAAATAGACAAGATACAATACCATAAAATAATTAATCTAATTAAGCTGTAAACAATTAAATAGCACATAAGGCAGTTTATATAAGCACGTATAGGGTTCCTAACATATGTCTAGGACAATTTCTAACGGCCTATCTTATAGCCTTCGGCTCTAATACCAATCTGTCACACCCCAAACTAAGGCGGAAATGTCGGGGCATGATCCGATTGCTCACAGTTCGAAGATACTATCATACATAAAATGTGACAATATCTAATTAATTATTTTATTGAAAGAATACACACAATATCCAAATATAACAAACAATTTAAATACATGAATGTAAGCTCAAATAATGATTATCTTGTTTATATCCTAAGGTCCTGTCTAAGTGCCCAAGTTCAATCTTCAATACAAAGCATCCTGCATATGCGTAGAAAATGGAGTTTGTCAACATAAAGTTGAGTTAGATGATCACCAATTTTGACACAACAAATAATTATATAATAAATAAATAATAAATGATAAATATTAAATACGCAAACAACACATGTGATAGTAATCAATCAAATCATAACAAAGCAAATATCAACCGTAAACACAACCAAAGACGTGCTAGTGTGCCAATGAATTGTTGCCAAGCGAATCGGCCATTGATTACAATGACTAAAACTATCGTTTTACCTTCGCCACGCAAATCGGGCTCCGGTTACTAAGACGGTCGTATGATCATACTAATGAGAACCCTATACAAGGGATATGTTGGACCTCTCCGACAATGATAGAAGATACACATAAGCAAATAGCAATTAGCAAATAGCACTTAATTGATATACACACAATGATTATGTTTGTGAATTTGTGTGTGTATATGTGTATATATACATACACACACACACACATATATATATATATATGAATAGAAAATATGAATAAGTACGCATACGTCCCCAAAACGTTTGAAAAAAGTGTATAAAATGGGGAATGATCAAACTCACCTTAAGCGATTACTAAATGCGATTAAACGAGCTAACGAATAAGCGATTCGTCCACTAAACGTCAAACAATATAAGCCATTCAGAATCTGAGACTTTAAGATATAATAATATAAATAAAAATGAACTCAATAATAATATAAATAAAAATGAACTCATTTCTTCTCGAATCAATCCAAACGGACATTTAGAATTCAAGTTATGTTTGTTTTAAGATTTAAGCGAGCAGGTACTGACCACAATCTGAACAGCGATTCGGAAATCGGGTTTTGGTCAGTAGCTTTAAAATTACATTGTGAGAATAAAAGTCTTCTGAACCAAACGTTGAATCCGACCAGAAGTATGAGAAAACGTTAAGTCAAACTAGTTGACTATTTTGCCCTTTAACGAGTTTTAAACGATTTGACCAGTCAACACCCTTCAACCACCGAAATTGATTAAAGGTTATTGACTAGGGAATGTATATGAATGATTTTACAGTTTACAACTTACCCGGAAATTGAAAGAATAAAGAGATATGACGAGCCAACGGTCCACATGCATGCAAAGTCAAACGTCTAAGAGTATGTCTTCAACCAAATAAGCAAAAACTGTGATGAATGAGGATGAACCGAGGGTAGGACGGCTGGAGAAGGTATATTAGGCTATCGGGAAGTTTTGTGGTAGAGATTATGATATGTTTATATAGAATAAGCAAAAACGAACCATATTTAGTAAATCTACTCGTTTAGGAAACCAAATATGTTTTTAATGACCAAATCAATATTAAAATCTGTAAATTTTGTTCTTGGACA
Organism: Bidens hawaiensis; assembly: GCF_021521415.1. Lineage (NCBI taxonomy): Eukaryota > Viridiplantae > Streptophyta > Magnoliopsida > Asterales > Asteraceae > Bidens > Bidens hawaiensis. The sequence goes on from NW_027491247.1 coordinate 93,757, forward strand.
AGGGTTAATGAATACGGACATGTATCTAAGCTTTGGGGGATTTCTTGGGGCTTAATTCACTTGATTATGTCCTAAAATAAGCGATTTCGGGCCAAAAATGAAGTAGGAAAGGAAACAAGCTTAAACGATCTGATCAGCAACCCCATGGCACCGCATGGTGGGCCTAGGCCACCCCGCCACGTGGTGCTTCAGCCAAGTAGGAGGAAATATGATTTTGTACATGTTTAGTCCATGTAGTTTGGGTTTAGGTCATTTAACGAACTTTTTATGCATAGTTTAAGATTTGAACAATATATAAGGTATAAGGGACCTAAAGTGAACATAATAAACTTAATGTCTTATAAATATTTGATTTTTAATTTATAATAAAGATCCCAAAATATTCCGGGTTGGGTTAAACGCAAACGAATAAGAGTTTAGAAAATCTGAAACGTTACACTTAAGGGCCGCCTTAGTATTTTTGCTCCTTCGAGCGACGTGAAGGAGTGTGCTAAAGATTCTTCGTGCTACGCTAAGTTGTAATAGCTATCCAAAAAGTTCTTTGTTCTTCGCGCGACGCGACGTGGAAGTCACGCAACGGTGACACGTTCCCTGACACGTGTCATGCCACGTGGCATAGCTAGGGCTAACTCGACAATCCTACATCCACTTCACGCAATGCGAAGGTTTCTTCGCGCGACGTGAAGATGCCCAATTTCAAGTATAAATAGGGATGAATTCTGGAGTTCACAAACTCGTCCCAAATCATAATTTCTCTCATATTTTCTTATATAAGGTTGATGTTATACCCGAGTAGTTGTAACGGTATCTCTCCGATCGAAAGGAACTTATACAAGAATCCAAAATCTCTACCTAAACAAGGTAAGACATTGTGCCATCATGTAAAGTTTCATGTCTCGTGATTATCGTTATGATTATGGGTTTATACTAATATAGATATACTACATTGTGCTTAATCTAGGTACTTAACATCAAAAGGCTTGTAAAATATAAACTTGCGTGAGATAATTGATTTTCCAACACTGTCATGATACTTTTCTAAAACCATAAAACTCGTGACAGATATTCTAAATATTTTCAAAGAATTTTAAATACATTACAGTGATTAAGTCTCTGTAGACTTACAAGATGGTTACTACTGGTATTGTGGGGTTTTGTATACAAGGCTTGCCTACTGGGCTATTACACGTTACTTATTGGACAAGTGTTAGCCAATAAGTAATATGACCACAGTCACAGATACGGTCGAGTGACAAGTACCTTTCGGTAATTTGTAAACAGGCATATGTAAAAACATCTTAATGTTGTAACTATAAAATGTGTCATTTATAAATGAATGTACTCACCAGTATTTCCTGCTGATCAAATATTTTTAAACATGTTTCAGGTGACTTGTTAGAGACAAAGGAATGATGCATGCGGGCTTCCAGCTTAAATAAGTGGCTTGTCACGAGAATAAAGAAACGTGTTTCGTAAATTAGGGTTTATCCCTATAAAACATATGTTTATATAAAAATGGGTTTTAATCTCAGTTTATGAAATAATAATTATGGTGTTTTTATAACTCTGATCATTTTTCCTAACTACGGTTCTGATGAAATATTCCGCTGCAAAATATTTTAATAAACACTGATACCACCATTCAACATTCACGGCTCCCCTCCCGGGGTATAGGGGTCGGGGGCTGTGACAGCTGAAGTGGTATCAGAGCCACTTGTTTAAGCAATGTAGGTACTTTAATAATACCTAATTAAGTGTTTGGAAATAAATGTATTAATTGATGTATTAACCCTATGAATAAAATTCTAATTACACGTAAATATAAATTATATGATTTTTTTTTCTTTTAGAGTTTGTTGTTTTATTGTTTTTGATTAACAACATGAGTGAGCTTATAGAGGCTTTTGAGAATATATCGGTCAATACGGAAGATATGGAGACAGTAAACCCATCAACTAAAGAGAAACCAAACGAACCAATGGTATTTAATGCCCAGTCCTCAACTTCAACCCCAAACCAACTAAAACCAAAAAAAAAGAAAAAGATATATAGATTGGAGAAAGGGAATGAGAAAACAAAAAAGAAAAGTCATAATTCCAGTACCGCAACCTCAACCACCAACCGAACCACAACCCCCTCAAACACAACCTATTGGTGACCTCCCCATGGAAGAAAGACTAGGCTTATGCCTAGATCAATGTAAATTCTTCCAACCTATAGTCAATGACATGGGGGCAGGAACCTCAACCAACCCAGGTATACCAACCCAAAACCAAGAAAACCCACCTCCCCCATGATGAACTTATAAACCAATCTCAGTTTGAAGAATGGTGGACGAATGATTGGAAATTTCACACAATGACGACTAATCCATACGCACCATTCCAGCCCGAAACTGCCAACTACCCCGCAATGACACCGGAGAGACAACACAACTCCGTCATTATGGGGAAGAACTTGTTGAAATCGCCAACCGACTGAGAGACATCGGGGAGACCATATATAGATTAGATGTAGAATATAGTGATGCATATGCATAAATATGTGTGTGTGTGTGCGCGCGCGTGTTTTTATTATTGTAATTTCCTTTTTGTAAAAAAAATGGTGTGTATGTATAAAAATATAGTGATGCATATATAGATTAGATGTAGAATATAGTGATGCATATGCATAAATATGTATAAATATATATATATATATATATAAAGAGTAATGTCTCTAAGCTCGATGATTTTGACATATTCTGTGCTTATGTGTTAACATGTTTTGTGCTTATGTGTTATTAATATCTTGCTTATTTTATTAAGATATTAATATTCCTTTCTTATTTGGAATTCAGATGTCAAATGAAGTTTCTATTAACAACTATGAAAATAATCATGAAAATTCCAATCAAGAAAATGCTCTGAATATGAATGCTATTGACAATATGATAGCTTAGAGAATTGCTGAAGCAATCCCTCAAATTGCTGAAGCCATTAGACAACCAATAACTGTCATTTGAGATAAGACCGAGAGCAACAAACGAAAGTCTGACACTGAAGCTAGTAACCATGTGAATGGAGGAAATAAAAATATGCTACCTAAAAAGTTAAAAACTAATGGTTGTACTTACAAGGATTTCTTGGCCTGTAAACCAACCGAATTTTCTGGAAATGAAGGAGCCATTTCAGCATTTCGCTGGTTAGAAAAGACAGAAGCTGTTATAAGAATTAATAAATGTGCTGAAGAAGATAAGATATTGTATGCTTCTAATCTCTTTATTAATGAAGCATTAGAATGGTGGAATATAGTCCTCTAGGCAAAAGGAAGCAACATAGTTTACGTTATGACCTGTGGTGAATTTAAAGAAATACTAGAAAGGAAATTTTGTCCTTCACATGAAAGAGAAAAAATTGCTACTATGTTCTTGAACCACAAAATGGAAGGTGTGAAATGTCGTGAGTATACGAAAAAATTCTTTGAATACGCAAGAATGGTACCGGCTTTGGCTTCACTGGAAACAATACTAATTTCTCGTTATATTTGGGGATTAGTAAGTGAAATCCGCGATCTGGTAGAATCGGCTAGACCTCAGACTATTGAGGAAGCAGTTGACCTAGCAATACCATGACAGACAGATTAATCCGAACACAGGAAGAGAACAAAAAGAAAGATTTAGCTCTATAATTTCCCAAGAATTTCGAAAGAACGGAACAGGGAAATCCTATGCTCAGCCTTTCTGTAAAGTTTGCAGAAAGAGGCATTCAGGGAGATGCGCTTTTAAAAAGACTAAATATTGCAACTATTGCAAGATGGCTGGTTATACAGATGAAGAGTGTAGAAGAAAAGAAACTCGTGTTTGCTATAACTGCGGAGAACATGGCCACATCCATCCAGAATGTGCAAAGATGACAAAGGTGCCTGACAACAAAGCTAAAAATACAGATGGACCTAAGAGGAATGCACGAGCTTTTCAACTTATTGCACAAGAGGCAGCAATGATTCCGGACGTCATTGTGGGTACACTTCTTATTAATGACGTTTATGCTAAAGTATTGTTTGTTTCTGGCGCAAATCAAAGTTTCATAAACAAAAATTTTTTATCAAGCCCTAAACCAACCATTAACCAAACTTAATCAAGTTTGCATAGTGGAAACAACTAACGGGAATTCCATTTATATTCACGAAGTACTTCAAGGAAAGAATATAAATTTACTAGGTCACAAGTTTAAAGCAAATTTGCTTCCAATGAATTTGGTCGGATTCGATGTGATATTAGGAATGGATTGGTTAGCAGCCAATCATGCTCGAATCCTATGTAATAAGAATTCTGTTGAAATTCGTACGCCAACAGGAGAGATTATTACCATTCAAGGAGACAAAGTTCCTAGACCTACGAAGTTTATATCGGTAACAAAAGCAGCAAATTACTTAAGAAAGCAAGGCGTAGTATATATGATTTCTGTAATCATTAGCGCCAAAGGAAATGATCTAAAAGAAATTCCGGTAGTATCGGAATATTCTTATGTTTTTCCAGAAGATTTACCGGGACAACCACCTGACCGTGAAGTGGAATTCAGAATTCATGTAATCCCAGGAACAACACCAATCGCTAAAGCACCGTATCGCTTAGCGCCAACAGAAATGTTAAAATTGGAAAAGCAATTAGACGATTTGTTAGAAAAAGGTTTTATACAACCAAGTTCATCACCTTGGGGAGCACAAGTATTGTTTGTTAAAGAGAAAGATGGGTCGATGCGTATGTGTATCGATTATAGAGAATTAAATAAGGTCACAATTAAGAATCGGTATCCCTCACCGTGTATTGATGATCTATTTGATCAACTTCAAGGAGCTAGATATTTTTCAAATATCGATTTACGCTCAGGATACCATCAATTAAAGGTGCAGGAAGAAGATATTCCTAAAACTGTTTTTAGGACAAGATATGGTCACTACGAGTTTACAGTTATGCCGTTTGGTTTAACTAATGCACCTGCTGCATTCATGGATATGATGAATCGAATATGTAAACCGTATCTGGATAAATTTGTAATCTTTTTTAAAGACGATATACGTATTTATTCCAAAACTAGTGATGATGATGTTGCATCTTCATACACTTTTGGCATTACTGAGAAAAGAGAAGCTTTATGCTAAATTCTCGAAGTGTGAATTTTGGTTACAAGAAGGGCAATTTCTAGGTCACTTGATTAACCATGAAGGTATTCATGTGGAGCCTGCCAAAATAGAAGCGATCATTAAATGTGAAATTCCTAAACACCTACAGAAATTTAAAATTTCTTAGGATTAGCAGGATATTATATACGCTTCATTCAAGATTTTTCCTGAATAGCAGTTCCGTTAACAAAGTTAACATGTAAAAATGTCAAGTTCGAATGGGGACCCAAGCAAGAAGAAGGTTTAGTAACCTTAAAGCAAAAGTTAACAAATACCCCAATACTTGCATTGTCAAAAGGAACCAAAGATTTCACAGTATGTTGTGATGCTTCCAAATCAGGATTACGACGTGTATTAATGCAACGTGAAAAAGTTATTGCTCATGCATCCAGACAATTGAAGAAGCATGAAGAGAATTACACAACACATGATTTAGAATTAGGAGCAATAATTTTTTCCCTAAAGATCTGGAGACATTATTTGTATGGTTGAAAGTTTACTGTATTCACAGATCATAAAAGTTTAAAGTATATATTTGGGCAAAAGGAGCTCAACATGAGGCAAAGACGTTTGATGGAAATTCTTAGCGACTATGATTGTGAAATCCAGTATCGTGAAGGTAAGGCTAATGTAGTAGCCGATGCATTAAGCAGAAAAGAGCATGAGAAACCTAAAAGGGTACGAGCTCTAAGATTAGAACTTCAAATCAATTTAATTAATGAAGTGCAAAATGTTCAGAAACAAGCAATGGAGGGAAATGACATTGCTGATGAGAAAAGAAATGGTACAATTGATCAGCTGATCAAAGGGAGTGATGAGATTCTCCGAATGGGGAATAGAATCTGGGCACCAATCATTGGAAATCTACGAGAAAGGATTCTCGAAGAAGCTCATAAATCCAAGTATACGATGCATCTCGGAAAAGATAAAATGTATCAAGATTTGAAGAAAACCTATTGGTGGATAGGAATGAAAAAGGACATAGCTAATTATGTTTCGAAATGCATAACTTGTTCGCAAGTTAAAGTTGAACATCAAAAGCCATCAGGATTACTTCAACAATTAGAAATTCCAGAATGGAAATGGGAATTAATAACAATGGATTTTGTTACTAAATTGCCTACAACGAGAAGAGGTAATGACACAATCTGGGTGATTGTGGATAGATTAACAAAATCAGCTCATTTAATTCCAATGAAGGGAACTTTCAAAATGGAACAATTAGCTAAGTTATATGTAGACAAAGTTGTTTCATTACATGGAGTTCCATTATCCATTGTATCTGATCGGGATAGCCGTTTTACTTCTCATTTTTGGAAAAGTTTCCAAATAGCCATGGGAACAAGGTTAAACTTGAGCACAGCATGCCATCCATAGACTAACGGTCAAAGTGAAAGGACAATACAAACATTGGAAGACATGCTAAGAGCTTGTGTGATGGATTTTGGTGGAAATTGGGATGATCACTTACCACTAATAGAATTCTCTTACAATAACAGTTATCATACAAGTATTAATGCTGCCCAATTTGAAGCACTTTATGGACGAAAATGCAGAACACCAGTGTGTTAGGCAGAATTATGAGGAAAACAATTATCAGGTCCTGAAATCAGACAAGAAACTGTTGACAAGATAATTCAAGTCAAGGAAAGATTAAAAACTGCACGAGATTGTCAGAAGAGTTATGCAAATTATAGACGCAAACCATTAGAATTCCAAGTTGGAGATTAAGTAAACTGGAGGTATCTCCATGGAAAGGAATATTCCGATTTGGTAAGAAAGGAAAGTTTAAGTCCAAGATTTGTTGGACCATTCTAAATTATTAAACGAGTTGGACCAGTAGCCTATCAGTTAGAGTTACCCGAAGAAATGACATGTATACATGATGTATTTTATGTAAGCAACCTAAGGAAATGCTTAGCTGATAAATCATTAAAAGTACCCCTTCAAGATATAAAGATAAATGAAAAGTTGAAATTCGTTGAGAAACCACTACAAATTGAAGATAGAAAGATCAAGAATCTCAAGTGTAAAAGAATAGTTCTGGTCAAAGTGAAATAGGATTCAAGACGTGGACCAGAATATACATAGGAATTGGAATCAAAAATGAAATGGAAGTACCCACGCCTATTCCAATAGATCTCGAGGACGAGATTCAAAATAAGGAGGGGAGACTATTACAAACCACAAAACAATACAAAAATAAATAAACTAATTAAAAGAAGAGGTGAAGAAATTAGAAGAAAAAGAGAAGAAATAAAACAAAGGAAGAATGAAGAATGTAAAGGAAGAAAAAAATTCCATCCCACATTGGTGCAGGAAAGAAAATGAAAGGTTTCTACCATGGTATAAATAGGATTCCTAATTCTTGTCCCACATCGCCAGATTACAAAACTTGTAAGCTCTTTATAAGGAAGAGAGCTCACATGATAATATTATTATCTGCCAAATCACACCCAGTAGTGCTAGCAGAGGGTGCTCGACGCGCACGGGCTCGGGCGAAGTGCGATGGGCGCAATGTGGCGCTTTGATGGCGCACTTTGCACTTCGCACGCTCGCATTGCCGCAAGCCACTTAAGGGCCGCCTTTTCGTGCTACGCTAAGTTGTAATAGCTATCCAGAAAGTTCTTTGTCCTTCGCGTGACGCAAAGATGTCCTTCGCACGATGCGATGTGGAAGTCGCGCAACGGTGACACGTTACCTGACACGTGTCGTGCCACGTGGTATAGCTAGGGCTGACTCGACAACCCTACATCAACTTCGCGCGACTCGAAGATGCCCAATTTCAAGTATAAATAGGGATGAATTTTGGAGTTCACAAACTCGTCCCAAATCATAATTTCTCTCATATTTTCTTATATAAGGTTGATATTATACCCCAGTAGTTGTAACGGTACCTCTCTGATCGAAAGGAAGTTATACACGAATCCAAAAGCTCTACCTTAACAAGGTAATACATTGTGCCATCATGTAAAGTTTCATGTCTCGTGATTATTTTTATGATTATGGGTTTATACTAATATAGATATACTACATTTTGCTTAATCTAGGCGCTTAACATCAAAAGGCTTGTTAAATATAAAATTGCAAGGTGAGACATTCGAGTTTTTGCACTTACATTTACGTGATATAATTGATTTTCCAACACTGTCATGATACTTTTCTAAAACCATAAAACTCGTGACAGATAGTCTAAATATTTTCAAAGAATTTTAAATACATTACAGTGATTAAGTCTCTTTAGACTTACGAGATGGTTACTACTGGTATTGTGGGGTTTTGTATACAAGGCTTACCTACTTGGCTATTACACGTTACTTATTGGACAAGTGTTAGCCAATAAGTAATATGACCACAGTCACAGATACGGTCGAGTGACAAGTACCTTTCGGTAATTTGTAAACAGGCATATGTAAAAACATCTTAATGCTGTAACTATAAAATGTGTCATTTATAAATGAATGTACTCACCAGTATTTCCTGCTGATCAAATATTTTTAAACATGTTTCAGGTGACTTGTTAGAGACAAAGGAATGATGCATGCGGGCTTCCAGCTTAAATAAGTGGCTTGTCATTAGAATAAAGAAACGTGTTTCGTAAATTAGGGTTTATCCCTATAAAACATATGTTTGTATAAAAATGGGTTTTAATCTCAGTTTATGAAATAATAATTATGGTGTTTTTATAACTCTGATCATTTTTCCTAACTACGGTTCTGATGAAATATTCCGCTGCAAAATTTTTAATAAACACCGATACCACCATTCAACGTTCACGGCTCCCCTCCCGGGGTATAGGGGTCGGGGGTTGTGACACCCATGTATATAGAATTCTATGTTTTCTTAATCGTGAAGAAACTATATTTTGACTATATTCTCCAGTATGTAAAATTTGGTGTTTCTTAATGTTGAAGAAACAATATTTCAGCTATAACCTTTGTATGTGAATATTACATTTCTTAATCATATAGAAATATTATTTTTACTATATCCTTTGTATGTGAAAACTTATGTTTCTCAGTCATGAAGAAACAACATTTTGACTATAACCTTTGCTTATAAAAAGTTATATTATGCATAGCTGTGATCAAGGTTCGGGATATACCCCTGACTATGGTCTAAGCCATTATAGTAATAAAATAATAACTTAATCGGAACTTCTACCTCAGATGGGCACTTGGAGTTAAATGCCTAAGATTGACGAGCAGCGTTTCTACTCTCTATCGCATACTAAGGCTTAAACCGTCGGAACTTTGAGGCTTGGCACGCACTATGATAACCGGCACGCTTCCCCAGGTGAACGTATGTGTGAAATATGTGTTAGGTGTGAGGAATGAACATGCCGTGAACCTTCCTATTTATAGCCGATTTTGTGCCCCTTCGCGTAGCACGAAGGACAGTTGAATAAGCCGTTCACATCACTCGAACCGACATAAAGTTGCTGAGCCATTTATGGTTCTGTCAAGTTGCTGAGTCATTTATGGTTCTGTCACGTGGCATCACGTGTCCACACGTGTCACACATGCAAGATTGCTACTTCGCATAGCGCGAAGAAAGAATGGATGAGCTCTTCGCGTAGCGCAAAGTTGTTCAGATTTGGTTTATGTATTTTGTCTTTCGCGTAACGCGAAGACTTTATACTTGATCCGTTCGCATAGCGCGAAGGAACAATATTCAGCTTTTCACTTTTAGCCCTTGTACTTTGATAGCTCATCACTTCTCTAACTTCTGTCGTTCAAAAATACTAAGGCAGCTCTCAAGCGGCGATGCAAGTGTGCGAAGTGTAAAGTGCGCCATCAAATCGCCACATTGTGCCCATTGCCCGAGCCGTGCCCGTACGCGTCGGGTGCTCCGCACCCTCCCTAGGACCACTGGGTGCATCTTGGCATATAAGAATATTACTATGAAAACTCCCTTCCTTATAAAGAGCTTCCAAGTTTTATAATTTTTCAATGTGGGATGAAAGTTCTCTTTCTTATTTATACCCATGTGGAATGCTTCCATTTTCTTCCTTCTTTTCATGTAGGATAGATTTTCTTATTTTCTTAACATAAGATGCTTTTATTTTCTTATCTTATTTTTTCCATTACTTGTCCTGCGAATATTTTTAATCCCTCATCTTTCAAAGTTGACATTTTTAGCAAAAATAAATATGGGATTTTCCGGGATGTTACATCTGTAGGTTCCTGGACGGATCGTACACGGGATGTCGCTATCTGCGCAGGTGCGGAATCCCTGCGTAGGTAGATACGAGCGTAGAATACTTATAAAACAAACACACGAGCAATAACCGAAACACGTTATATTGATAACCCGAACACGTGACACGAGGTCACTATTACAGACTCTGACTTGTAAACACGTAACCCTCACTGAAACGAAACCTAACCAAACTCGCGAACTCATCAACTGAAACGAAACCCTAACCAACCTCGCGAACACCCTATAACTGTTACGGTGAACAGTATATATAAACACGACAACTTCGCCTCAGGCGAAGTTGTCCATAACTTCGCTTGTTCAACAAGTTCGCCTGAGAGAACTTGTTAACAACTTCGCTTGTTCAACAAGTTCGCCTAAGCGAACTTGTTGACAACTTCGCTCGTTACATAAACATAAACATAATCAAAAACATAATTACATTACAGACTCGATTACAATCATTAGACTATGAACTACTGACATACATGTACCAACAGACTCCCCCTTGGCAGTAGCTTCATATCTTGATCTTCAAAGCTTGAGTCTTGTAATCTTGTATCTTTACGCGTGCGCTCCTTCTCTAACACATACCGACACCACCCTTTGATATTTCCTTGCTTGATCCTTCCAAGCAGGAATGTAGAAGATCTTCTTTTCGTTGAGCATCTTCATATCAGCTTTCGATAAGTTTACAAGATGCATCGGGTCGTATACCCTCAGCACTTCTTGTTCATCTTCGTCTTCCATCACGGCTTCAGCAGTCTGGCAATCAACGTACCACCATTTTAGATTCTTCAACACATCTTGAGGCATATTCTTCATTGGAACCTCCTTGATGCATCGGATCGGCTTGTACTTCATCACCATCCATGGCTTGCCATCTGCTCTCAATCCCCTCTCTTTATCTTCCACTAACTTTCCTGTATTCGGTAGACTCCCCCTCAGCTGTGGAAGCCCCAAGAGCTTGAGATGTTCTTGGCAGCTCACCACCTGCACCTTCCGGTGCATTGGGATCATCGTCTCGGTCTTCTCGACGCTTGGTCCTCAACTCATCTCCTCTACAGCTCATCTCCCCCTGAGATGCCAAGAACCTTTCAAGACATCTATAACTTTCCCTTTAAGAAATAAACGACATGATCAATTCTAAGTAACCAGTTAAAAAATCATAAAACTATCTAAGTACAAAAACTTAAAAAAATTTTAAAAAATTTAAAGTATAAGGGATCAAATTTCAGTCTCGGTAGGGACTGCTACGTTTTAGAAAAGATCCAAACAGGAATCATACTAACTACGTGACTGTCACATAGATCCGTGTTTAGCTGTATTATGACATATAGAGACAGGTTGTAAGCAGGTATAACTTAAAGTGGTTTTCATCGTTTCTGTGATACGAGTTAGGTTCAATTAATCCTTAAAATTTAAGTGGGCAACAACTCAGAAATATTGATGCCTCCTATCTATCCTCAAAGCGTATTTGGCTTTCCCCAAGTCACCTCGAATTGACTTCGACCCATAGTGTCTGATTAACTTGTATGTATTCTTCTCCTGTTTCCCGTTCTTCATCTTGCTCTAAGATAGAGAAGTCTTGAATTTATGATCACTAATATGTTACAATAACTTAAATTTTTTTTTTTTTTTTTTTTTTTTTAACATAGACTTCAAAGTAGAATTTTACTGCAAGTCCCGAATCTGGATCACTGCAGTGTCTTGAAACGCTTTCTTCACGGGAATCAGAACACACATGGGCTCGTGTATGACTGGGTAATCGCTTTTCTGCCTATCATTCGAAAAGATATATATGAAGACACGCAAAACTCTTAAGGAGTTTCCACGTAAAATCAGGTAAAATTAGTTTGTATCACATCTACTTTTACGCACCATAAAAAGTTACCATGACATACAATGATTGTCCTAAAGCCTTTTAAGCCTAATAACTTCACTAGTTAAGCACACACAATCAGTATATATATCATTTTCCAAGGTTAGATCAATTTTCCGTTTAACATAGCTAACGAACTTCTTACGAAGTAACAGACTTGAAAAGTAATTTCATTTTCCCTAAAAAAAATTTTGACTTCAATCGCCCCGTTCACGTCAAAGTTTTCAGGTAAACGGCAATCCTGAAGATCCAATGGATCAACTGGACCGACCACATACAGGTATGTGTTCTTCTAACTAAGTATGAACGACTAATTTTCAGCGATAGAAAGAAAACACATCATAAATCGCCCCGGTCACTTTCAGTCATCTGGTTAATGGCTATCCTCAAAATCTACAAGTAGAAGATGAGAACCAAAACATATCCTAAGACATGTCCTTCCAACTGAGATAACCGACTAATTTTAAGCAATAGTGACGTTTTTTTTTTTTTTTTTTTTTTTTTTTTTTTTTTTTTAACCCAAATAAAAACATGGTTACTCGGGATTGATCATCCCGTTCAGCTCAATTAGGTTTTGAAATCTGGATTTATCAAACGCTTTTGTAAATAAATCAGCGAAATTTTCTAGCGTATCGACCTTTTCGACCTTGATCAGTTTCTTCTCAGCACAATCCCGTATGAAGTGATGACGAATGTCAATATGTTTAGTTTTACTATGCTTCACGGGATTGTTAATTACTGAGATGGCAGCAGTGTTATCAATTAAAATAGGAGTGAGTAAGAAATTCAGACCATAGTCGCGCAATTGTTGCTGAATCCACAAAACCTGTGAACAGCAGTTGGATGCTGCCATATATTCAGCTTCACATGTTGAGATTGCAACTGACGTCTGTTTCTTGCACTGCCAGGAAACTAATCTTCCACCGAGAAACTGACATCCTCCTGTTGTTGACTTCCGACTCTGATTGCACCCTCCATAATCAGAATCCGTATATGCAACCAGTTCCACGTCTCCTCCCTTCGGGTACCACAACCCCAGCTTCGGCTTGCCCTTGAGATACCGTAGTATCCTCTTTGCACCTTTCAAATGAGATTCTTTCGGATTTGCCTGAAAACGTGCACAAAGACAAACAGCAAACATTATATCAGGCCTAGAAGCAGTTAAATACATTAATGAACCTATTATCGCCCGATACAGAGTTGGGTCCACATCTGCGTCACCATCTGATTTAGCGCCCAATTTGTGATTGACGCAGATTGGAGTGTCATATGGAGAACTGTCCTCCATCTTGAATCGCTTGAGCACATCATGAACGTACTTCGTCTGATGAATGAACATCCCGTCCTTCTTCTGATCAACCTGCAATCCTAGAAAGAAAGTTAGTTCACCCATAGCACTCATTTCGAATCTTTTCTTCATAACGGCCTCAAATTCCTGACACATGGAGACTCTTGATGCAGCAAATATGATGTCATCCACGTAGACTTGAACTAGTAGGAAGTCGCTTCCTTCTCTCTTCACGAACAGTGTGCTGTCAATTAAACCCCTTTCAAAACCATTCTCGAGCAAGTAGTCCGATAACGTTGAATACCAGGCACGAGGTGCCTGATGTAATCCATACAGCGCCTTGCTCAACTTGTATACGTGATCTGGGAAGTCTGGGTCAGGAAAACCCGGAGGTTGCTCAACATACACAACCTCATCAACTTTCCCATTTAAAAACGCACTCTTCACATCTAGCTGAAACACCTTCATTCTCTTACATGCAGCAAACGCCAAAAACAATCTTATCGCTTCCAACCGGGCGACAGGAGCGAACACCTCATTGTAATCAATACCCTCTTGCTGATTAAACCCTTTAACAACCAGCCTTGCCTTGTTTCTAATGATAATCCCCTTATCATCCCTCTTGCACTTAAACACCCATTTTGTGCCTATAGCATGCACATTCCTTGGTTTTTCAACCAAAGTCCAGACTTCCATCTTCTCGAATTGAGCCAACTCTTCTTGCATGGCCTCGACCCACGAGCTGTCCTTAAGAGCCATTTGGTAATTTTTCGGTTCACTCTGGCTAATAAAGCAGGAGTACAAACATTCGTTCATTATACCCATTTCTTTAATGCTTGTATAAACACAGGTGTGCTCATTCAAGCTACTTCTGGTTTGTACACTGGAGGACACATCACCTATAATATTCTCCAATGGGTGATCTTTGTGAATTCTCGTGGTCGGAACAGCACCGACATGCAAATTGTCTTCCAAATTTGAAGAGATCTCATCAATGGTTGTTTCTGGCTGAGAGTGAAATGGATTGATAAACTCATCTTCAGGTAAGGCAGCAGGGGTAACAATAGTGTTTGATGTGGAAGGTTGACTTTTCTCAATAAGCTGTCGATGCAATAGATTCTCTTCCTCATCAAGTATCATCTTCGACGCAATTCTTTCTTCTTCTTTAGAAATTTCCAAATTAGGGATGTTAAATGACTTAAACAGCTTAACATAGTCGAAAAGCTCAGCAGGTCCATTGCTTGGTTTTGGCGATTGGTAACTAGTAATGTCGGTGTTACACACCACCTCCACCTTGCAAGTCGACGTATTGAAGACCCGTCTGTTGGGAGTCCCAACAACATAACCGACTAAGATTCCTTCATCGGCTACTTCACCAAATTTCGAATTAGTCTTCAAAATCGAACAAGTAGACCCGAATGGTTCAAGACCGCTCAAGTTGGGCTTCCTTCCATGCATAAGCTCGTAACATGTTTTTCCAAGTCTCTTAACGGTTAACACCCTATTCAGAACATAGCAGGCTGTAGCAACTGCTTCAGCCCAGAATATCACAGGAAGTTTTGAATCTGCCAGCATAGTTCTGGCTCCTTCAATTAAAGTTCGGTTCTTCCTTTCAGCCACTCCATTCTGTTGCGGAGTATACGGAGCGCTGTATTGATGTTCAATTCCTTTCTGAAGACAGAAGATTTCCATTTCAAAGTTCTTGAACTCTGTTCCATTGTCACTTCTGATGTATTTAACTGATTTACTCATGACGTTCTCAACTTTTGTAATTAGATTCTTCACCATTTGAGCCGTCTCATCTTTCGATTTCAGAAAATATACCCACGAATATCGCGAGTAGTCATCAGTGATCACCAAGCAGTAAGAAGTACCTCCTAGACTTTTTACATTCACGGGACCGAAGAGATCCATGTGAAGTAGTTCTAGAGTACCGGCAATAGAGTTGACCTTCTTGGTGAGATGGGATTTCTTGTGTTGCTTTCCCTTCTTGCATGCTATACATTTGTCTTCAAAGTTAAAACTTTTTAAGGGAACGCCCATCACAAGCCCATTCTTGACAATGAAGTTCATCTTCCGAAGATGAATGTGCCCCATTCTCCTGTGCCACAATTCAGATTCTGATTCGCTTGCTTTCGTCATTAAACAAGATTCTCCCGTGGCCATTTCAGTAGACCTCATATCCATCACATATGTATTTGTTTCACGTGGAGCTTTCATTACTATCCACTCGTCTGGTATCTGGAAACCAGGCTTCAACACGATCGCTTCATTCTTCGTGAAATGGACAGTGTAATCTTTATCACAAATCTGCGACACACTCAGCAGATTGTGCTTCAATTCCTCCACAAAATTCACATTCTCAAGTGTCATCCTTCCATTTGACACTGTACCTCTACCAGTAATTCTTCCTCCGCTTTCACCAGCAAAACTAACTCTCGCTCCCTGAACAGGTTTTAAGTCTTGCAACAAGTGTTTGTTGCCCGTCATGTGCCGGGAACAGCCG